>NC_087207.1:5625929-5648429 GCF_015104395.2 Macrobrachium nipponense
CCGGCTCGCAGGAATTACCATTTCACATGAGCAATCACAATAATATCAAAATAACCAAGTTTCATACTTTCACTAATATAGGCAACAAAATGTTTTATTGTGCTGATTACAACTGCAATCTTGAGTAAGCAATCAGCTGCAATCTTGAGTAAGATCAGTAAATGTTACATATATACACTAACATTGTTCAAATGAGTGCTGGGAAGGCTGGTAGACTGTCTGTGGTTAGAACAGCCAGCCACTCAATTACAGCCATATTGGATTTCAAAACTGCCTTGAAAATGATATTGCTATGATACAATAAAGTTTGTTCATACTTACCTGGCAGATATATATATAGCTGTATTTTCTGAAGTCCGACAGAATTTTAAAAACTTCCGACACACGCAGTGGTCGGCCAGGTGGTTAGTACCCATTCCCGCCGCTGGGAGGCGGGTATCAGGAACCATTCCCATTTTCTATTCATAATAATTTTTTATTTCCACTGTTCCCCTTGAGGGGAGGTGGGTGGGTATTGATTATATATAGCTGCCAGGTAAGTATGAACAAACTTTATTGTATCATAATATCATTTTGTTCATGAAACTTACCTGTCAGATATATATAGCTGAATCCCACTGTTGGAGGTGGAGGGACAGAATAGAAGGATTTTGGGAAACAAATGCATGCAGATGATTTACATCTTGGTTCCACCTGTTAGCATAGCTGACTTCGTGATTACTGTCACCCAAGTCTGCTTCTCCTTTACTAGAGTTGCCAGCGAGGTAGAGACCTATAAAGCTGGTGCACTCCAGATGATCTGTCAACGGGGGCGTGACCACAATGTGACTAGACCATATTGACCATACCATGAGGGCTAAGAAGTAAAATAAATATATATATATAAATATATATATCACCACCTGACTAACCTATCCAAAGTCAAGGTGTGTTAACTAAGGCTTAAGAGTTAAGAAGTCGCCGTTGTCGGCGACTCAACAACTAAATTAAGAGCTCTTCCTAACCATTTTCTACAGGATAGGATGAGTGGTACTTCTTGCCCCCAAGATTGTGTCTGCAGACACGTATGGCCCTAGCGAGCAGCAGATCTCATATGCCATCTTCACATCTCGCAGGGAGTGTGAAGTGAACACAGAGTTGCTTCGCTAAAACATGGTACTCAGGATGTTGCTGAGTGCCATGCTCTGTTGAAATGCTTCCGAGGCCGCGCCCTCACCTCGTGAGCATTCAGAAAAAAAGATTTCAAATCTTTGTGCAAACACAACGAAGGAGCATTTTTGAAAGAACTCCTTAACACTAAAGCCAGGGTGTTCTTCGATATGGGCAAGTCTGGTCTTTTTCGGAACACTGCAGATTGCCCGAATGACTTCGACTAAGTTTTTATGTAGATAAAACTTGAGAGACCCGACAGGGCACAGGACTCTCTCTGGCTCCTGCCCACTAACTTGTGCCATCCTTGCTTCCAAGCTCCTGGCCCAAGGACAAGACGGGTTTCCATTCTTAGGCCACAACAAAAGGCTTAGAGAGCACACCGCCTTGTGTTCTCTAAAGCCAAAACTTGTGACGATGGCTTAAAATCTCACTAACCCTCTTTGTCGTATCTAGGGTGGTTAGAAGAAGGCCTTCCTGATCACATGCAAGAAGTTAACAGGTAGGAGAGGTTCGAATGCTTTGACATCAAGAACTTCAGACTACGTCAAGTTCCATATTGAAAGCTTCGATCTGGACATGCACAGTCAGTCCGTCTGTACTAAAGTCAGGTGACCGACCAGTTGACCAGTCAGACGAATCAAGGACAGCAAGGCTGTACCCTAAAGACCCCATAAGAGGCACTTATTTCTTCGCTGAAGGATGAGTGTCTGAACTGCCTGGGCGATTCAATCTAAGCAAACCTTGGGGGGTGTATCAACGCAACCCAACGTCGTCAGCGAATCAACTCCTGACTCTAGCTTCTGGTGCCAGGAGAAAGGAGCGAGGAGCAAACAGGCGATTCAGTCCCGGAGGAAGAATGCCTGACAGTCCAACCTGGTCTCATGTTACACGATCATCGGGGGTGTATAAACGCAACCGACTTCGTCAACAAGAAACTCAGGGCTACTATATGTCGCCTGATCTCGCATGAGTGTCTGACTCCGAGAAAACAGGTGAGACAAAAAGTAGATGGTGAGCGAGTTTCGAGATTCCACAGAACTCAAAGATCGTGAAGGGCTTTGTTGTTTGACAGACGCAAATCTCTGAGCCCAAAGGCCGTCAACAACATATTTGCGTATTCTTTAATAGTTGTGACTGCCAGCTTATCCCATTCTTCAGACGGAAATGGAAGACAGTAATCTTATTCCTGTCAACATCTCGATAGTCTGAACGTAGTCAGACTCAGAGCGGAGAGGTTATAGGTACCTTTCGAGTTAGAGTAGACCGACTCGATCGGAAAAGGTCCTTGGAAAGTGAACTAGGAAGTATGTGACCTCTGTGAATCCAGGATCCTGAAGGCCAACATGGGGCGATCAGCGTCATTGTCGCTCCCTGTGACGTCATAAATCCTCTTATTACATTTCCTAAGCGATTGAAAAAAGGGAAGAGAGACTAAACATCCATCCCCGTTTAATATCATAGGATGGCGTTTAATGGTACCGATCCCGAATCGAGAATAAGGGAGCAGAGAAGAAGCCTCCTCTTCGTCCTCAACATATCGAAGAGAAGAATGAAAGGGCGTCCCTAAAGTCTCCACTACTCTCAACTTACTTCTAAAGAAAGATTCCACTCGGAAGTCAAAAGTTGCTGCCGTCGATCGAGACGATTCGTACGGACTTTTGCAATCGTAACGAACCTCTAGAGGATCGTTACATTCTACGCCTGTTGTTATAGTAGGCTCTTTCTCGTAAACTCGAGCAGGGACCGAGAGAAGATACTTCTTAAGATATGAGAGAGCTGTGGAATATCAAGAGTTGATCTGGACCACTGGTTCCAAAAACTCGTTTCGAGGACTGGAGGGACGACCGAATTGCATTTACTTCTTTCAGATTAAGATCCAGGACATCTGAAACCCTATCCAGATGTCCGACACCTTCTTTCTATCACCTCAGGTGATAGACGCACTGAGAGATGTTCAGAATCATTCCTAGATCTTGAATAATATTTCAGGATCCCGGTAGGAAAAAACTGTGGTCTGAATTGCAGTCTATTCGGGGAAACAAACTTCTTCAGGAAGGAAATGGTCCCCAGCAAGCTCATCCATTCCCTCCCTGAGTATGCTTACTTCCCTAATAAGGCTGCGCTTTGCCTAAGCAGGAGAGCATAAAAAAGTGCAATGTTGCGGTAGACTCTTAGTTCTATACCGTGCGGTAACGAGCACCGAAAGGATTAAGAGATAACTCTGTGGAACATAGTAAGGCAAAACGAATGCAAAGTTTATTCATTCACGTAAGAAATCCCCTCAATCTTAGGCTAAAGTCTGTGATTGTAGGACAGAGATACAGTTAGTCAGTCAATCCCGCAGGAGAGACGTAACCGCCAGCACAGAGATACGGTTAGGTTAGTCAGTCAATCCCGCAGGAGAGAGAGACGTAACCTACAGCGCATGACAGCGCACGATCTGTTACTGGCTCGGTTGGACTGGACAGCAGCAGCCAGCAGCTTACGAACGTCGTCTCTTAACTTTATGTCTGGGTTGCCAGCTACCCTATTCTACGAAGAAATAGGTCCGTTACTTTTTGAGCAGAAAGAGACTCTCAAGCTGGTATATTTAAGCGAAACAGAAAACGCTAAATATATAGATGCGTTTGTGTCGTCAGAACACTACCATACAACGGTAAAAGATAAATCGGAAACTCCTGGAAGGCTGCAGGGAATAACGATTAAATGTCCTTAAAATAATAGACAATAGACCTCTCGGTTGCCATCCGAAGAGGTAACTACAGCAAGCGTATATGACTTGAACCAACCAGTAGTAAAATAACGCAAGGCAAAATATTTTATTATATCACAATAAAGTTTGTTCATACTTACCTGGCAGACATATATATAGCTGAATTTGGAAATACAGCTACATACATATCTGACAGGAAAGTTTCATGAACAAAACTTAGAGAATCGAAGCAGACAGCTCAAGCTTCTTATGTTATGGACATAAGCGTTCATTGACGTAGTCTACAAGTCTATTTCTTGTACGAGTCTGCGAATGACGAATGAGAGCTCTTCCGAATCTTGTCAATAAGAGCTTATTCGCTTACGCAATATCAAGTTAATGAGATGTTTGTTGATGAGAACTAACCCATTTACGGGACAAAGAGATATTTTGTCAATGAGGGGATACCCACTTACTTGACAAAACGATAGTATATTGTCAATGGGGGAAAGTCACTGAATTGACAAAACGTAATCCAGGAAGTAGAGTATTTTATTTTTCTGATTCCCGTCTCAAACGAGGAAGGGGCAAGAATCCTGTTAAGAGACAGGCTTACCGCAGGTATAGAACGACGATGTTCAATTCGGCAGCGGTAGTCCCGACTAGAACTAACAAAATCTATCATCTGAAAAACCCTTTCAGATGGGCTAAAAAGCTTGCAAAATTATCCTGGGAAGAGGAAGAAACTCTCCAACCAGCTTCCTCTCCCGTATCACAACTAATGCCTGCTAAAGCTTAAAATTTATTGGCAGTATGGCAAAGGAAGTCCTGTCTTGCGCTTTCCTGAAGAGCGTCCTTTTGATGAGTGCCTTTGCAAGAATCCTACTGAACGTCGCTGAGAGTCCTGACGTGCAGGACGTCGAGCCTTTACATAACCCGTAACTGCCTTATCGCAAAGTCTTGACTGCGGTAGAGAAAACGAGATCTTCCCTTGAGCTTTCCTTTAACTCCATCCACCTTTGCGAAAAGCAATATAATATTGACAGAGACCTCTTGAATTCACGAAACCCGAGGTCTTGCTGGGTTTCGAAGACGAAGTTATCTGTTCACTTTAAGCTTCCTCCGAAGCACTGCTTACTTCACATTCTTGAGGCTCAAATCTTAAACAAGAGCTTGAAGAGTTCAACAGAAACGTTCAGCCAGGAGACAAACCTGGCGTGCGCTCGGCGTCCATTGGCGAGGACGCTCGGCGTCCTGGCGCGCGCTCGGCGTCCACTGGCGAGGACGCTCGGCGTCCATCAGAGCGTCCCGTTCAAGCCGAGTGTCAAAAGAAGCGTGCAGAAAAGCGTCACGCTCCTGACAGGCGTCAAAACAAGCGAGAGAAACTGCCTTCTTTTTCATATTTCTCGGTGGAAAGACGTACACGTGATCAGGCGACGTTCGCCTTCTTACATCTCACTGAAACGCATAACGAGAGAGAGAGGGGACGTGAAGCGTCCTCTTCTATAAAGCTTCTATTTAGAGGGCGCGAGTCCTTCCGAGAGCTCCAACCCCTGCACAGGGAGGACGCCTCGGAGGACGAGAAGCAATCCTTCGAGATTCGTGCACGTGCACGATCTTCCGCAGCCTGGGAAGCGTCAACAGGTCCTACCGAAGGGACGCCACGATGTGGGTAGCGATGTGGGTTCCCCGTAACCCTCCTTCGGCTTTCGACATGCCCTCTCCCTGGTCCTGGGAGTCTGACACAGGTCCAGGCCTAGAGGCGTTATGGGGCGGATCTGCCGTTCCCTCCTGACGAGAGAGAGGACGTGAAGCGTCCTCTTCTCTAAAGCTTCTTAGAGGGCGCGAGTCCTTCCGAGAGCTCCAACCCTTGCGCGGGGAGGACGCCTCGGAGGACGAGAAGCAATCCTACAGGATTCGTGCGCGTGCACGAACTTTGGCAGTCTGGGGATTTTCATCAGAAACTGCCGAAGGCACGCCAGATCGGTGGGGGTTCCTCGTAACCCTCCTTCGGCTTTCGACATGCCCTCTCCCTGTGGTCCTGGGAGTCCGACAGAGGTCTAGACCTAGAGGCGTTATAAGGCCGATCTGAAGCACCCTCCACTACACAAGGGGCACTGTCACTGCACTTAGCCACTTCACTATTGCTCTCTAAAGCAAGCACTTTCGATTCTAAGTTACGAATCGAAAGAGAATAAGAGAAAGGGCAATAACCTCTACAGACACTGTTTTAGGGCCCAAAGGCAACATTACAGGGTTAGGAGTAACAATAACAGAAGTAGCACTCTTCACAACAATGAAGGAGAGCGATCACCTCTCGCAGACATATTCATAACCCGTAGGCCATACTATAGGGTTAGGCAAAATAAAGTCTACAGGAAGGTTAGCAGGTTCACTACCCTGACTTTTGTTTACTGATTAATTGCGTACATACGAATCATACTTTTTCCTTACGGAATTAGACATGTTTACTGATTAATTGCGTACGTACGAATCATACGTCTTCCTTACGGAATAGACAAAGTCTCACACTCCTTACATGACAAATCTCAACAAAGAAGCAAGACCCATAACCCTCATGCATACCAAGTGCGGATCTACCGAAGCTTTCGGTAGCCACACCCTATCTTTGCAGACAACCCCCTCTGAAACTAGCCTAACTAGATTCAGATCTCTTATGCAAAAATGAATCAAATTCAAATCAATTTAAGATAGCGTATGCCAAGCCACAAATCCAAGTAAATAAATCAAAAGACAATTAGGATACTTAGCGGCAATGAAGTTTCCAAAATCCTAAGACGGAGGTACTGAAAACAGGTGTTTTCAGCACCGGCGACAGAAAAATGATATTGTCATGTTACAATAAAGTTTTATACATACTTACCTGACAGATATAGATATATACTTAGCTATAGACTCCGTCGTCTCCGACAGAATTTCAAATTTTGCGGCACACGCTACCGGTAGGTCAGGTGATCTACTGCCCTGCCCTGGGTGGCAGGACTAGGAACCATTCCCGTTTTCTAATCAGAATTCTTCTCTTCCACCTGTCTCCTCGGGCGGAGACTGGGTGGGTCCGATTAATCGTATATATCTGTCAGGTAAGTATGTATAAAACTTTATTGTAACATGACAATCATTTTTATACATTCAACTTCCCTGCCAGATATATACTTAGCTGATTAGCACCCATTGGTGGTGGGTAAGAGACAGCTAACTACTGAAATAGACAGGTAAACAACATATGTTGTAGGTATTAATAAACCTTGGTTCCTACCTTATTAGGCTGAAGACTTCGCGGCTACTGCCTTGGAGTCTGCTTAGCCTCAAGAGCCTCAGCGAGATATTGATCTATGGCTGAGTTCTTGTGGGTCTGCCAATGGGGTCTTATCCACTTACTCGGCAGAGCCTATAGGCCTTTGTCATTGGGTGCTATTCCACTAACATGACAATACACCTTGTTCAAGGAGCACAACACCGATCCCGATCACCTGATCCTAACATCCATGTTAGTTCTAAGATTGCAAGGAGTTATCCCCGAACACCTTACAAACAACCAAAAACTAGAAACATAATTACACGTTCATTTATACAAAATATACAAAAAAAATTTTGTACCCCCCCACTAGCCATATATACCCTTGATCCCCTACCAGCAATGACACTATGCGCCCGTGCGACATCCGTGAGCTTGCTAATAGAAAACCAAGCACATATCTGACAAGAGGGATCATGTACGATAAAATCAAAATATTTTAAGGATCAGTATTTGCTCCAAGACCCAGCACTGTATCTGCTGATACAAATGGACCTAGAGAGAAGCACTTCTCATAAGTCACTTTCACATCCTTCAGGTAATGAGACGCAAACACTGAATTGCACCTCCAGTAAGTAGTCTCAATGATATTTTTAAGAGACATATTCTTTTGGAACGCCAAGGACGTTGCTACTGCTCTCACCTCATGGGTCTTAACCTTTAGAAGACCGAAGGATTCCTCCGAGCAGTTCTTGTGCGCGTCAGTAATTACGCTTCTCACAAAGAAGGCCAAGGAGTTTTTGGACATGAGTCTTTTGGAGTTCTTCACAGCACACCAAAGACCTTGTTGACAAGCTCCCATCTGTCTCTTCCTCTAAATAAAATTTAAGAGCTCTCACTGGACATAGAGACCTCTCTGTCTCTCTGCCTACGAGGCTAGATAGACCTTTTACCTCAAAGCTTCTGGGCCAAGGTTTTGACGGGTTTTCGTTCTTCGCCAGAAACAATGTCTGGAACGAGCAGATAGCAGCATCTCCTTTGAACCCCACTGTGGAGTCCAGAGCGTGCAATTCGCTCGTCCTCTTGGCTGTAGCGAGGGACAACAGGAATAAGCATTTCCTAGTGACGTCGCGGAAGGAAGCCAGATGTAAAGGCTCGAATTTATCCGAGGAAAGGAATTTCAGGACCACATCCAGATTCCAACTAGGTGTTCTAGGGAGTTGCTGCTTTTGAAGTTTCAAAGGATCTAAGTAAATCATGTAGATCTTTGTTATCTGCAATTTCTAGCCCTTCGATTTCTGAATAATGAAGACAGCATGCTTCGTATCCCTTTATTGTTGACACAGATAGGTGCGATTCCTCTCTCAGAAAGAGGAGGAAATCGGCAATGTTAACTATAGAGGTACTGGAGGAGGACAGCTTCTGACTCTTACACCACCTCCTATAGACTTCCCACTTCGATTGATATACTCTTCTCGTCGAAGCTCTGCGGGCTCGAGCGATAGAGCCCGCAGCCTTGCGAGAAAAGCCCCTCGCTCTGACAAGTCTTTCGATAGTCGAAAGGCAGTCAGAGCGGAGCCTGGGAGGTTGTGATGAAAACCTCTCGAAGTGGGGTTGTCTGAGTAAGATCCTGGTCTGCTTGGAAGAGATCTGGGGAAGTCACCCATCCACTCCAGTACCCCTTTTTTTCTGTGAACCAACCATTCTTTGAGCTGGGCCAAAATGGGGCTATTAGGGTCAACTTCGTGCTCTTTGAAGCTAACGAACTTTCCTGAGGAACTTCCCCCAGGTATTCGTTGAAACGGGGAAAGGCGTAGGCGTCTTACACCCGACGCCAATCCAGGAGAAAACGCTGTTTCTTACTACGCAAAGGCTCTCGGATCTTTCATACTAGAGAGCAAAAGATCTCTTACTCTTTTTGGAAGAGGAACGTCGCAAAACAGGTCTATGTGATGGTCTCCACCCCAACAGGGACACCAAAGACTTTCGGACAACACTTCTTAGTGTAGAGTCCATTGCTGTAGGGAAGGACCTGATTCCTCCCTGCTTAGTCCTGTCTGCTCTCGACATTTCCTTTATGCCCTTGCACAAATCTTGTTGAAGGAGGAAGTTTATGCCCTCTTTCCCCTCTTCCAGGTTAACCAGGTCTTTTGTTACAACTGTTAAAGAGGGGAGAAAAGAGTTTTTTTGCGTGCCTCCTTGCTTGCGGTATTAAGCCAGAGGCCGTGGTGGGGTTGTGCCGAGTTTATCTGTATCACCCCGCCTCTGAAACTATCTCCTCGAAGAAACCTTATAAGGCCTAGCGGTGTATGGCCACTAGTTCCTTCGCAATTGATGTGCCAGGACACACCTGTTGCCTTTGTCCAGGTGCCTGACACCTCCCTTGCTTCCTAGGCGTCGCTCCGCCCCATCCCGACTGCGGGGGGAGCATTCAGGAATATAACCACCTTGGTTACTTGGGGTTGCTGCAGGGCAAAGCGATACGCCTTCGTTCCTTTTCTGAAGAGGAAGGATTCCACCACTTCAAAGTTGATCTTTTATCTCCTTATGGAAGGTGGGGAAAGGTGTCTGAGAGTTTGTTCCCGTCTTTTCCAAACTTCCAACCCACCCCTTTTCAGGAAAAACTGAAAGAGGGCGAAGGTGGGAAGCCTCCCCAGAGAAGAAGAACTTTTTCTAGCGAGGATAGGGTCGGGTCCCTAAAAGGCTCAGATAATCGCCCTCGCTGAAACTGCTCTTTCTCTCTAAGAAGACTCCGAGATTTTTCGACAAACTCGAAATGATTTCTTTTCCTCGCGAAGGAAATACTCGAAAAACTCCCGAGAATCCATCTGAATCCGCCCAGATAGACGCAAGCTCTGGCTGGGGAATCCAGCTGCGACTTCTCGAAGGTTCACGAGTTAAAAACCCAGCGATTGATAATCCATGTTATTCTTGTTATTGAATAAGTCCTCCAAGCAACTGAATCTCCGACTTCGCCCTGATCAGTCAGTCTCGTCTAAGTAAGAGGGAGATGTTTATTTCCCTCCTAGGTGAAGCCATCTTTGCTACATTCGCCATCAGGTTGGCTGAATACCTTAGTGGAGCTGCTAGACAGACCGAAACAAAACAAGAGCCCTGAAATTGAAAAACTCTTGTGCTCCTATTTACAAAGCGAAGATATTTCTTTGAGACAAAATTGGTGCAATGGGAACGTGGAAATAACGCCATCTTGCACCAAGTCCAGAGAGGACCATTCCATAATCTCCTGGAACGAACGAGCCGACATTAACTGGGAGGCGTGGACCGGTTTCCATACCGGAACTTCTTTTTTTATGAACAAAAGCGATTCAGAGCGCTTACGTAAGTCCCAGTACTTGGTCTCCACCGCCCCCCCCGATGCCTTTGGTAACTAGAAAAAGGCGAGTTGCTAAAATGCACCGGGGAGTGTGGATCCTGCACAAGTTCGATGGCCTCCGTTTTCCCACATTTGTTCCAATCATTTGAAGAGAGTCTTTTCTCATTACAGGGTATATGTACCTCGCTGACAGTTCCCGAGGTCGTAGTATGCTTAGGAGAGGATCTGTCCTTCGAAGGGGATTACGTTATCCTATTCCTTTCTTTTTAGGACGCCGAGACTGACCAAGGGTCGGCTCCCCTTTTTGCCGCCATACTCCTGCAAAAGTTCAGGAGTCCTGGCGTCCCCACTGGTGATATTGAAGGAAACAACAAGTCATTTGAGTTTTCTTGAAAAGGTCTTGAAGGAAGACCTTCCCTCTCTTGTCAGAGCTCTTCTTTTCTGGCAGGGGGAACGAGCCGTCCTTTTGCACCTCCACGAAAAGGGCTGCTGAGGGAGGACTCTTATTCATCGACGAACTTACAGGGACGTTCCCTTTCTTGGGATGTTTGTAGCAAGTAGGTCTTGTGTCGCCCTTCTCAGTTTAGCGGACGAGATATATCCTTCACGTAACTGAGAAAGGGAAAACAGATGGATCTGACAGTAGGGGCGAACAAATAGAAAGCTTGGTCCTCTGAGGCTCGGAGAAACCCGCCCCTTTTGAATAACAGGGATCCATAATACTGAGCTCTTCTTCAGAAGACGCAGGCCACCAACCAAATAGGGAAAGCAACTTCTCCCGAACCCGTCCTTACTTGCCTTGTCCATGACAAGACAGGACGCTATGGGAGAATCCTCTGGGTTTTTAAGGAAACTCCCGGATCTTTAAGATTTATTTGGCCAGGTAACTCCGAGTGACCAATTTCCCAGAAAATTGAACACCTCTAAAGTGACAAAAAGTCCCTTTAGAAAGTTGGTTGCAAACCCTCCAAAATGCTCCACGTCGATCTACGACCGATCCTTAAAGAGTGACGTCTAGGAGGCCTCGCCACTAAATTGGAAAAGTCCGCAATCTGCCGAGGCAGGAATGAGAAAGACCCATAGTCTCATCCTGTCCCATACCAAATAACCTCTTTCTTTCCATGGAGTTTTGGAAGGGAGTGGGCAATGCAAGGAATAGCAAGTCTTTCCCAAAACTCTTTCTTCTTGGTCCATCCAAGAATCTAAAGTATTGGAGGGCCTATTCTTATAGAAATCAGCAGGCTTCATTTTCAGAAAGGCCCGAAGCATTTCCAACCGTAGCCGAGCTCAGAAAAAGAAGAGAATAGACGGAGGAAGGAGGAGCCGCCAGACTAAGAGTGATCTCCAAACTTTTCTTGTAGGTAACAAGGAGGCTAAGACCCATTGATAATTACGAGTCGCCCTCATTTGGCAGGAGGTTTCGTCATCAGAACAAATAGTCCAAAAACCTCCCGATCAGACGAAGGAGAAAGCTCTCGGTTTGGGAGGGAGAGTCCTTCCAAGACCCATCCTAACGATTCTGAAAGGAGAGGAGCTTTTTCTATTTGGAAGAAGAGATCAGTTAAATTCCAGAAATGGAGTCTCCCGACTCCTGCCTCCGGACTCCGAGGCCTCCTTGACTGCGGCCCCTTCTTGACTCCGGCCTCCTTGACCTTTCCGGCCTACTTTGACCTCCGGCCTGCTTGACGTCCGGCCTCCTTGACTTCGGCCACTTGATACCCTCCGGCCTCCTTGACTTCGGCCAATCTTGACCTCCGGCCTCTTTGACCTCCGGCCTCTTGACTCCGGCCTCTTGACTTCCCGGCCTCTTGACTCCGGCCTCTTGACCTCCGGCCTCCTTGACTTCCGGGACCTCTTGACCTCCGGCCTCCTTGTAACTTTTGCCTGGGATGACTCTACCTCAACTGCCTGGCTCTTGGCTCCTTGCCTCCTGGGTGACTTTGCCTCCACTCCTGGCTTCGTTGGCTCCTGCCTCCTGGGTGGGGAACTCCTCAACTGCCTGGCCGGTGGGCCAGACTGCCTGGTCGGTTCATCAACGTTCGTAGCAGGAAGCATCTACCTCGAGTAGGAAGCATCGATGCTGGCGGCAGATACCTCCATAACGTCTTGGAGGGAACCTTTTGGATAGGAAGGGAAGAGGTCTTTCCTTCTAGGAGGCTCCTTTTGAAAGCACTGCCTACAAAGACGAAATCTTGCTCTTTTGCAATTAGCAATCATGAACCTCTTAGTAAACCTCCATCTTTATCCTTCTTCGGGAGGAGGGGGGAGGATGGGGAAGGAGGAGGGGAAAGGAGGAGGGGAAGGAGGAGGGGGAGGAAGTCCATAGCCTCCCACCTCCTGACTCCATTCTAAATCTGGTTGAGCAGAATGGCTCTTCTTGCCTTCTTAACTCCCGAAGGAGACTCCTCAGGGAAGTTTTTCCGGGCTCGACGGTCAATCGTCGGAGCCTTCCAACTCCTCTTCAGTGGTCGAGAGCGATCTTGAAATCCGCCCTCCAATCCACGTCTTCGGAGGGACGGAAGATCCCGACGAAGAAAAAACACTCACGCAGGAGCGCTTTTACAATAAGGCGAATCCCTGGCAGTCTGGGGTGTCAAACGAAACCGCGAAGCGAAGGGACACCTGAAAAATTCGGTGGGGGGATTCTCGCCACAAGACCTCCTTTCGGTTTTTTCGACAAATTCCTTACTCCTCTGGGGCATGTGAGCTTGGAAGAAGGTCTAAGAATTCCTAGGTAGCGTTTGCGGAGGGACCGACCAGAATGCCCCCGCCACGTACACTGGGGGACAAACTCATATCAACTGTCCACTGAAAATTCACTAGCCTTAACCGTTGCAAGGGCAGAAGCCATTTTATTTTCCATCAACTTGAAGGCTGCTTTTAGATCCGCAAGTTCTTTCGCTGTGAATTCTACAGGTTCTGCTAATAGGAGAACGGGTGGGGCTGCAATGGAAAAGGAGAAGTAGCAATTACTTTTACCCCTTGGGGAAGATCCCAAGATAGGAATTAGTGTTCATTAGATCTCGAAAACTACTTAAACTTCTTAATAAGAAGCCCTTGCCTCCAACTCTTTCTCTTTCTAACTGTTTTTTCAAATAATTAAGTTAGGATTCTTCCATTCATTCTCACTCAAATTCTCACTATTGCCTTGCTTCATTCTCACATCAAATTTCTCACACATTCCTTGCAAGTATTAGTGAAAGAACATTCATACTCCTCCGGCCAACAACCCTTTGCATGACAGTGGTGAGGGTCTACCGAACGCTTTCGGCAACCACCACCTTACAGCCTAACATTCAACACAACGTCTCACTAAACCATTCCAAGTGTCAGAAAGCATTTTAAAAAAATAAAAATCCAAAATAAGTCCAAACGCCAAAACAAAAAGTCCACAAAAAGCGTTTTATGCCCAATCCAACAATCCAGATAACGTCACCAAAAGTAGGTCCAAGGAAGATTCAATTGCGGTTGAAAAAAAGAAAAACCGAATTCGAGAGGAAACCAACAACCAAATGTTTTGATGGTCCGGGCGAACAGAAGAATTCTGAGTTAGAAAACGGGAAATGGGTTCCTGAGTCCTGGGGCCACCCGCCAGGGGCCAGGGCGGTAGATCACCTGACCTACCCGGTAGCAGTGTCCCGGTAGCGGTGTTGCCGCGAAAATTTGAACAAATTCTGTCGGAGACAACGGAGTCTATAGCTTAAGTTTTATTATATACTGGCAGGGCAAGTTGAATGTATAAAAAATTATGAATTAGAACAAAATGGGGCAATGGGTTCCTGATACCGCTGATACCTGCCCGCCTCCCAGCGGCGGGGAATGCGGGTACTTAACCAACCCTGTGGCCGACCAACTGCGTGTGTCGGAAGTTTTTTAAAATTCTGTCGGACTTCAGAAAATACAGCTATATATATATCTGACAGGTAAGTTTCATGAACAAAACAATATGTTTTACAAAAGAGCTCACCATGCTTATTTTAGTTCGTATGGGGCATTTCATAATATCACATTATGTTGAACAAAAACTTCAATCCTTTTTGAATGGTATGCTTAAGTTGTAATTGTCATTCTTGTTTCACGCCAATTAAAACAGAAGTGGAATAAAGGCTTGGCCAACCACGATTGACGATGGATTGTATGCGGTTTGTTTGCCCTACGATTATAGAAAACAAAACCTTATAAAAATTGTAAGGGTGGACAGAATCAATGTTGGGAAAGCCGGGGTTTTGGGTGGGGGAACACACACAACAAAGGGCAAAATGGAAAATTGTTATTTTCAGGCGTAAATTTTCATTTAAAAACGGTAAGGGGGCACCTATTGGGAAAACTTAGGGTTTTTGGGTGGGGGGAGGGGGGAGGGGGGGGAACAAAGACTACAAACAACCTTACCAAATCCTACGGAAAATCCACGAAACAGCTTGTGGCTTGACCCCTATTTTCCCCTACATTTTGTTCAGACACGAGTTGCGCAACCATGGCATAAACCGAAACACTTTCACAATTTTTACTTAACAATTAAAAATCTTTAGCAAGACGCCCATCTCGATGTTTTGCAAGAGTCGCTTGCGTCAACAAAACTTCCCATTTCCTGATGCTTAAATCCGCACACCCACTTGTAACCCATAGATTGCTGGGGCACTTTTCATCAGCAAACAATCCTAAAAACGGTCCCCTTGCCCCATGTACGTTTTTACCAGGGACCAACTGGTTTTGGTTAAAAAGAGCGGCGACAAAGCGTGGCAACTAGATTATTATTTATTTAAATAATAGTAAAAACATCAATAGTTTTACAATTTATTTGATGATTGACAATTTGAAAAATATTAGTTTAAAAAATAAAAAGGAAACTTGACTCCTCGACTCAAATTTAAGGTAATTTAATTATTTTCGGAATTAGAGAACGTCTTGTTTTGAAGTATGTAATTAAGACGTCACGAAATCTCTACTTTCGTTACAATTGTAAAATGAATTGCTATAAACTAAACTTTCTTGCAGAACAGCTTGCCAGTTATTCATTGCAGATTGTTATCAGCTATTTCATGTAAATTGTTGTTATAATTGTAATGCGCCCACTATATAATCATTTTGTTACATTCACTTTTTGGATATATGAAGATGATGTTTTTAACTGTTACCGGATTACCGCCCGTAGTGTGATTCCAATCGCTTTTCCGATCCCTGGGCCCCCTGTCTTGTTTTTCGGCAGGAAATCCCCATATAGAAATTATGGGGCGGGGGGGCCGAATTTTTGCAATGACCAGAAAGTTGTTTAAAAGAGGAAAGTTAGCCATTGAGGGGCATATGTTTTAATTGAGAAAAATGATATACGTTTATGATACAATAAAGTTTGTTCATACTTTACCTGGTGGCAGAATCTATTATATAGCTGTATTTTTCTGAAGTCCGAAACAGAATTTTAACAGAAAAAGTTCCGACAAACACGCGAGTGGGTCGGTCAAGGTGGTTTAGTAAAACCATTGCCCGCCGCTGGGAGGCGGGTATCAGGAACTCCATTGCCCAATTTTCTATTCATAATTTTTATTTTCCAACTGTTGCCCCCTGAGGGGAGGTGGGTGGGTAACTTGATTTTATTAATAATTCTTGCCAGGTAAGTATGACCAAAACTTTATTGTAATCAATAACAATATCATTTTGTTTCCATGAAACTTACCTGTCACGATATATATTATAGCTGAATACCCACCTTTGGGAGGTGGGGAAGGGACAGAATAGAAGGATTTTGGGAAACCAAACGGCATGCAGATGATTTAAACTTGACTTCTTCCACCTGTTAGCATAGCTGACTTCGGTGATTAAGACTGTCAACCCAAGTCTGCTTCTGCTTTACTAGAAGTTGCCAGCGAGGTAGAGACCTATAAAGGATGGTGCACTCGCCAGATGATCTCGTCGAACGGGGGGCCGGGGGGTGACCACAATGTGGGACTAGACCCATATTGACCCATACCATGAGGGCTAAAGAAAGTAAAATCCAAAATAAATTATATTATTATATATAAAATATATATATCATCCCACCTGACCAAACCTAGCCGAAAGTTAAGGTGTGTTAACTAAGGCTTAAGAGTTAAGAAGTTCCGCCGTTGTGGCGGCGACTCAACAACTAAATTAAAGAGCTCTTCCCTAACCAATTTTCTTTTTACAAGGATAGGAGGATTGGTACTTCTTGCCCCCAAGGGAATTGTGTTCTGCAGACACGTATGGCCCATAGCGAGCAGCCAGAGATTCAGAGCCAATCTTCACATCTCGCAGGGAGTGTGGAAAAGGTGGATAACAAGTACAGAGTTGCTTCGCTAAAACATGGTTACTTTCAGGATGTTTGCTGAGGTGCCATTGCTCTGTTGAAATGCTTTCCGAGGGCCTGCGCCCTCACCTCTGTGAGGGCATTCAGATAAAAAGATTTCACAATTCCTTTGTCTGGGGCAAACAACAATGAAGGAAGGCATTTTTGTTAAAGAAACTCCATTCAACACTAAAGCCACGGGTGTTCCTTCGACAATAGATGGGGCAAGTATTGGTCTTTTTCGGAAACAATTCTGGCCAGATTGCCCGGAATGACTTCGACGACTTGTTGAGTTTTATGTTTAGATAAAACTTGAAGAGACCCGACAGGGCAACAGGACACTTCTCTGCGCCTGCCTACCCAACTAACTTGTGGCCATCCTTGCTTCCAAGCTGTCCTGGCCCAAGGGACAGAAACGGGTTTCCAATTCTTAGGGCCACCAACAACGAAAAATGGCTTAGAGAGCACACCCAGCCTTCGTGGTTCTCTAAAGCCAAAAACTTGTTTGACGAATGGCTTTAAATTTCAAAACTTTAACAAAACCCTCTTTGATCGTATCTAGGGTGGTTCAGTAAGAAGGCCCTTCCTGAATCACATGCGCAAAACGAAGTTAACAGGTAGGAGGGAGGTTCGAAATGCTTTGGAACATCAAAGAACTTCCAAGAACTACGTCTAAGTTCCTATAATTGGAAAGCTTCGATCTGGACATGGGCACAGTCAGTACGTTCTGTACTAAAGGTCAGGTGACCGACCAGTTGACCAGTCAGACGAATGCAAGGAACAGCAAGGCTGTAACCCTGAAGACCATAAAGGCACTATTCTTCGCTGATGGATGGAAAGTGTCTGGACCTGGGCCTGGGCAATTCAATCTAAGGCAAAACCTTGGGGGTGTATCAACGCAACCCCAACGTGCTTGTCAGCGAATCAACTCCTTGGACCTCGAGCTTCTGGTGCCAGGAAGGAAAAGGACCGCGAGGAGCAAAAAGGCGGATTCAGTCCCCCGGAAGGAAGAATGCCTGACAGTTCCAACCTGGTCTTCATGTTACACGATCATCGGGGGTGTATACAAACGCAAACCGACTTCGTCAACAAGGGAAACTCGGGGCTACTATATGTCGCCTGATGCTCGAACACAAGTGTGCTGACTCCGAGAAAACAAGGGTGAGACAAAAAGTAGATGGTGAGCGCGAGTTTCGGAGATTCCACAGAACTCAAAAATCGTTGAAGGGCTTGTTGTTTGACAGACTGGCAAATATTCTGAGCCCAAAGGCCGTCAACAACATATTTGCGTTATTCTTTAATAGTTTGTGGACTGCCAGCTTAATCCCGATTCGTTCAGACGGCAAATGGAAGAAAACGGTAATACTTATTCCTCGTCCAACATCTCGATAGTCAGGAACGTAAGGGGTTTTTTTTTTTTTTTCAGACTCAAGAGCGGAAGAGGTTATTAGGGTACCCTTTTCGAAGTTAGAAGTAGACGCCGACTCGATCCGGAAAAGGTCCCTTGGAAAGTGAACTAGGGAAGTATGTGAACATCTGGTGAATCCCTAAGGATACCTGAAGGCCAACATGGGGCGATCAAGCGTCAATTGTCGCTCCCTGTGACGTGTCATAAAATGCCTCTTATTCACATTTTCCTAAAGCGATTGAAAAGGGGAAAAAGAGACTAAACAAAAATCCATCCCCGTTCAATAAATCATAGGAAATGGCGTTTAAGTGGTACCGATCCCGGATACGAGAATAAGGGAGCAAGAAGAAGAAGAAGCCTCTTCGTCCTCACAAAACATATTCGAAGAGAAAGAATGAAAAGGGCGTTCCCTTAAAGTCTACACAACTCTCAACCTTACTTTCTTAAAGAAAGATTTCCACTACGGAAGTTGAATAGTTGCTGCCAGTCGATCGAAGAACGATTCGTTACGGACTTTTTGCAATCCCTGTAAACGAACCTGTAGCAGGATCGTTACATTATAACGCCTGTTGTTATCAATAGGCTCTTTTCTCGTAAAACTCGAACAAGGACCGAGGAGAAAGATACTTCTTAAAGATATGAGAGAGCTGTGGAATATCAGAGTTGATATGGTTACCACTGGTTCCCAAAAACTCGTTTCGAGGGACTGGACGGGAATAACGAATCGGCTTTTACTTCTTTCAGATTAAGAATCCAGGAAACGCTGAAACCCTATCCAGATGTCCGGCACCATTCTTTCTATCACCTCAGGTGATAGACGCAAACTGAGGAGATGTTCAGAAGCATTCCTAAGATCTTGAATAATATTTCAGTTTCCGCCGGTAGGAAAAAACTGTGGTCTGAATTGCCAGGTCTATTTCGGGGAAACGAAACTTCTTCAGGAAAGGAATGGGTCCCCCAGCAAAGCTCATCCATTCCCTCCCCCGTCACGAGTATGGCTTACTTCCCTAATAAGGCTGCGCTTTGGCTAAGCCAGGAGAAGCATAAAAAGTGCAAAAGTTGCCCCCCCCCCCCCAAATGTTGCGGTAGACTCTTAGGTTCCATACTCCGTGCCGGTAACGAAGCACCGAAAGGATGTTAAGAGATAACTCTGTTGAACATAGTTAAGGCAAAAACGAAATGCAACGTTTTTTATTCAATTCACGTAAAGGAAAATCCCCTCAAATCTTAGGCTAAAGTCCTGTGATTGTAGGAAACAGAGATACAAAGTTACCTTTTTTTTTTCAGTCAATCCCGCAGGAGAGACGTACAACCGTCAGCACAAGAGATAATGGTTAGTCAGGTCCAATCCCGCAAGGAGGAGAGAGACGTAAAACCCCCTAAAGCAGGCATGACAGCGCACCGGATCTGTTACTGGCTTCGGTTGGGACTGGAGGACAGACACCAGCGTGACAGCAGCAGCCAGCAGGCTTACGAACGTCGTTCTCTTAACTTTATGTCTTGGGTTGCCAGCTACCCTATTCGACGAAAGAAATAAGGTCCGTTATTTTTTGAGGCCAGTAAAGACCTCTTGCAAAGCTGGTATATTTAAGAGGAAAACAGAAAAACGCTCAAATATAATAGATGCGTTTGTGTAGTCAAGATTAAAACCACTACCATACCAACGGTAAAAGATAAATCGGGAAACTCCTGGAAGGTCTGCAGCGGGACGTAACGATTTAGAAATGTTCCTTAAAATAGACCAATAGACCTCTCGGTTGCCATCCGAAGAGGTACAAACTAACAGCAAGCGTATATGACTTGAAACCAACCACCCGAAAGTAAATAACGCAAAAGTGGCAAAAATAATGAAAATTATATCCACAATAAAGTTTGTTCATACTTACCTGGCAGGAACATAATATAATTAGCTGAATTCGGAAAATAGTACAGCTAACATACATATCTGACAGGCAAAGTTTCATGACAACAAAACTTAAGAAGAATCGAAGCAGTTCGAGCTCAAGCATTCTTAAATTTGTTATTGGACAATAAGCGTTCAATTGACGTAGTCTACATAAGTCTATTTCTTGATTACGAGTCCTGCGAATGAACGAATGAGAGCTCTTCCGAATCTTGTTCAATAAAAGAGCTTATTCGCCTTACGCCAATATCAAGTTAAAACTGAGATGTTTGTCAATGAGAACTAACGCCCATTTACGGGGACAAACGACGATACTTTTGTTCCAATGAGGGGATACCCACTTATCTTGAGCAAAACGATAGTTATATAACGTTGTTCAATGGGGGAAAGTCACTTAAATTGAACAAAACGTAATGCCAGGAAGTTCGAGCATTTTTAATTTAATTTTCCGAATTCCCGTCTCAAACAAGGACAAGGGGCAAGAAATCCTGGTTTAAGAAGACTGGGCCATTACGGCCAGGTTAAGAAACGACGATGTTTTCAAGTTCGGCAGCGTAGTCGCCGGACTAGAAAACTACAATCTATCATTCTGGAAAAACCCCTTTCAGATGGGCCTTAAAAAAGCTTGCAAAAGTTATCCTGGGAAGAAGGAAGAAACTCCTCCAACCAGTTCCTTCCCTCCGTATCAAACACAACTAATGCCCTGCTAAAGCTTTTAAAATTTATTGGCAGTATGGCAAAGGAAAGTCCTGTCTTGGCGCGTTTTCCTGAACGAGCGTCCTTTTGAGATGAGTGCTCCTTTGCAAGAATCCTACTGAACGTTTGCCGAGGAGTTCCTGACGTGCTAGGAATCCATCGAGACCTTTATAACCCGTAACTGCCTTATCGCCAAAGTCTGTTGACTGCTGGTAGTGGCAACTTAAATTTATTTGGCAGAAATTGGCAAAGCTTGGCGGTAGAGCAAACGAGATCTTCCCTTGAGCTTTTTCCGTTAACTCCCATCCACCTAAATGCGAAAAGCAATAAATTAATTGACAGAAGACACTCCTTTTGAATTCACGAAAACCCAATGGGTTCTTGGCTGTTTTCGAAGAAGAAGTTGTACTGGTTCACTTTAAAGCCTTCCTCCCCGTAAGCACTGCCTACGTTCACATTCTGTTTGGCAGGTGAGGTAAGAAGGTATCAACCGAAGGTATTGAGGTAAAAAGTTCTTTAAGGCCCCAAAATCTGAAACAAGAGCGTTGAAGAGTTCAACAGAAACGTTCAGCCAGGCGGACACATCCTGGCATGTGCGCTGGTGACACGCTCGGCGTCCACTGGCGGCGCGCCGGCGTCCACTGGACGGCGCGCGGCTAGATCCACTGGCGCGGCGCTTCGGCGTTGCACCCGCAGCGTGCCTGGCTTGGGCGTCCGCTCTCAACGCGTTCCTGCTAACTCATGGACTTCTTTTTACGTTCCAATTTATTCGGTTGGAAATGACGGACACGAGTTCAGAGCGGACGTTCGCCGTTCTTACTTCTCACTAGAAACGCATAACGAGAGAGAGAGAGGAGAGAGGACGTGAAGCGGTCCTCTTGCTATAAAGCTTCTATTAAGAGGGCGCGACGGTCCTTCCGAAAGCTCCCAACCCCTTGGCAATGGGGAGGGGACCGCTTTGGCGGGACGAGAAGCAATCTTTCAAGGATTCGTGAACCGCGCCACGCAATGGAGCCACTTTGGCAGTCTGGGGCTTTTCATCAGAACCCAAACTGACCGGAAGGCACGGCCAAGATAGGTGGGGGTTCCTTGGTAAACCCTCCCTTCAGGCTTTCGACGAATTGGCTCCCACCCGGGTCCTGGGAGTCCAAGCAGAGGTCCCGGCCTAGAGGCGAAACGAGGCCGATCTGACGCACCCTCCACTACACCCCAAGGGGTATCACTGCACTTCTGGCACTTTCAACTTTTAACTCTGCTTAAGGCAAGCACTTTCGATTCTAAGTTTTACGAATCGGAAAGAGTATCAGAGAAAGGAAAGGGCAATTTTGCCTTCTACAGACACTGCTTAGGGCCCGAAGGCAACAATGCAGGGTTGAGGAGTAACAATTACAAGAAGTAGCACTTCACAAGCAATGAAAGGACGAGCGAGCACCTCTCGTTAGACATATTCATGAGCCCCGTAGGCCATACTAACAGGGGAGGGCAAAAATAAAACGTCTAGCAGGAAAGGTTAGCAGGTTCACCTACCCTGACCTTTTTCGTTACTGATTAATTGCGGTACATACGAATCATACGTCTTCCTTACGGAATTAGACATGTTTACTGATTAATTGCCGTACATAACGAATCAATACGTCTTCCTTTACGGAATAGACAGAAAGTCTCAACACTCCTTACAATGACAAATCTCAACAAAGAAGCAAGACCCATACCCCTCATACCATACCGAAGTGCGGATCCTAACGAAAGCTTTTGGTA
>NC_087207.1:5653429-5673435 GCF_015104395.2 Macrobrachium nipponense
CGCCAGGTTGGAGGCCCGCTCTTCTCAGTATCCTGAACACAATGACAGAGTTCCTTGGGAACTGTCGCCTCTGGCTTTTTCGCCTGTATTGGCATTTGGCGCCTGGCTGGCCTACATTATCCGAGAGTCCTAACAACCAACCATAGTTTATCAGGAGACTGGAGAAAGGTGGAAAGGAAAGAAATTCTTCCACTTTGAGGCTTTTTGGCCCCTGGCAAGGGGAGGTGATTGTAGTCAGCTTACATCCAGTAGACGACAGGATATCTAACAATACGAGAGAGAAGAGTCTTCCTCCGAGGAGGATCCGTTCGTGAATACTTCCTTTTTGCTAACGAGATCTCTTCTTACATGTTGATGAGGTTCCTTGTTGCAGAATCTTCCCTATCCTTGCCCGAAGGAAGGGAAGGAGTCTAAGGGAAGGAGTCTGGAAGTCGAAGGAGACTCCGAGCTGAAATTGGGCGGAACCCTGATTTCTAGCTCTTATTGTATCCTTCTGAATACCTTCTGGGAAGCATTTCGAGCCCTCATCGCACCCCGAAGACTCTGTAGCAAACGTTTAAACCATCTCTTCTTCTGTAGATGAAAATGTAAGTACCCTGCCTGGGCAACGAAACTTCTATCTGAAAGCGTTGCGTCAGGAATAGAGGGTTTTAGTTCTTTTACCAGACATACTATACTGGCAAGAACCCATTGCCGAGTTCTCCACGAATCTGATGCGAGATTCCAATGCCATTCAAAAAATTTCACTTGTCTTCTTGGTCATTTAGGGCTAAGAGAAAACAAAGAATAATTCCACAAACTTTCTCAAAGAAGTTTGATGATTGAGAGCAGTTCCATTTTGTCGGAACAACGGAATCTGTGGCACAAAAGATCCCATTCGAAGTACATGATATCCTACTCTTGTCGTATTGCGGTATCGTATAAGATCCCGAAGATCTTAATCCTCTGTTATCTCTAATTCCCCTTGTAGCAGATATATACATAGGTGATTCTTCCCTCTGAAAGTGAAGAAAAAACCTCGCTTTGTGGTTCACAGAGGTATCGGAAGAGGACAGTTTCCTCATTCCATCTAGCACGATCTGCAGCAATTCTATGTCTTAGCCATGACTATTGTCATTTACCTTGAAAAATCCTCTCATTCATGTCCACTTCTGGTCAGTCTGGCGCGCGGACAGCTCAGAGTGGAGAGGTTTTTCAGGTCTATTTATAATAGATTCTGATAGAATATCCAGATAGTCTTGGAAAAGCCTTACGAAACATGCTGTGAGAAGAATCCAACCTCTCTAAGGCCAAAATGAGGCATTCATCCTCTCTTCCTTCGATGCCCATTTATCTTAATATCTGTTAAGAATTTAAATTAAAGATGTCGTATATTGCTACCTCTCTTGGTTCGAGGAAAAGGAAGCAGTCTATAGGGAAGCCTGTTCGTCTTCTACCTTGCAAAGAGATCTATGAAGAAGACTCCCACATGGTTCTCACAACTCTTTTCAATAAAATGTTAGACATACGTTAACAGTTATTATCTTCGATCGAGAAGGTTCTCACGGACATGAAAAATCTTGCATCGAACCTCTTAAGGATCGTTACGTTCCGTGTCTGTTCCCAAATAGGCTTTCTTTTGTTAACGCGAACAGGGGTGAAAAAAGATTCTCTCGATGCTCTTTGCGATATGAGAGTGTCGTGGAATTGGCCTAAGTGATTAAAATAAATCATTTCATCATTCCTTGTAAGCGACCCCTTTCCGATTAAATGGGTAACGAAATCAGGAACGAATCTTGCCGTTTACCGAGCCTGCTGTCCGAGAGGCTACTGGACTCTTAGGTTAATAAACTCACTCGCTAAAACGAGAAAATATCTTGGATGGTGCTTCTGGCGCATTGCGCCAGGCTGGCGCTTCCTTCTAGTCTTGCTTTTTAGGTTTTTATTATGTGCCAAGAAACATCTGTGCCTTTATGGTACGACATCCTTCACATGGTTAATTCCGTTCTTAGTAGGAAAAAACTTTTATATATGTAGTATAGTCCATTCAGGGAAAACCAAAACTTCTGCCACTAAGAGAATGTTTCCCATCCGACTACTCCCATCTTCTCTTGAGCAATATCAGATTCTAAAAAGGTTGTGTTGCGTTTCTCGAAAGGATGAGAGAATTATATTATATCGTGCTCTGCCGTATTAGAATCCTTTATAATACTGTCACATTGTGGTAAACAGCATTAATCTAGGAAACCTTTGTAAGGATACTAGGAATTCTGTAGTTAACCTCGGTATGTGCATAAGACTTGACCATACCGTAGTCTTAAAGTGAATTCTCTACTACATTCATCTTCTCACTAAGCATGTACTCTAATAAGCCATGCTTTCGTAACGCATGAGAGCATTATATATAATAGAGTTCCGCTGTGTTAGAATTCTTTAATAATGTTTACCTAGTGTAAACAGCATTGAAATGTTGTAATATCTTTCTTATTGAAAGCTTCTTAGCAAAAGGCAGACAATATTTATTTGTTTGCTTAACTATCCCCCTCAATCAAATAAGGCTAAAACGCGATTGTAGGGTGGAGGGGGAGACATGGTTAGTCATTCCATCCCGCAGGAGAAAAGACATGTAACCAACCACTCAAGACCGACACCTACATGGTACCTTCTGCGTTGGTCTAAGCGATAGCAGTCTCCGTTAGCCGTCTGGCCTTACTCTTCCAGAGTTGCCAGCTACTCCATTCAATAAAGGAATCTTATAAAATTATTATCGAACTTCAGGAAGTTCTTATTTAATGCAGATTTAAGCGAAACAAGACTTCGATAAATCTAGAAGCTAAGTAGGTGTTGTCTTAACAATCCCTTTAAGCGTAGTCCTTCCTAGGAAATTCCTGGAAGGATACTAGTAATTGAGTTGCTCAGCAAAGAAGTAACTACGGTATGTGCTTATGATTTGCAAGTATCGTATTCTCATACAGCAGATACTCTACTACCTTCTTTCCCTGCCGAGGCAGATAGAGAAGGAAAAAATTTTTACTATCTTCGTTCTTTTCGTTTAATAGAATGATAGAAAGAGTATATATATCTCCTTAAGGTAGAAGAGTATATATATCTCCTTAAGGAAGGAAGTTAAATCCAGGAACTCTTTAAATCTTCGTGATTTCCTCATAAATCCCGGAAGAGACAGAATTCCTGTTCATCTGTAGGGTTTACGGAAGGAAGAAGATATTTCCTATCCGCCATCATAACCCAAACGTCGATGAGATTCTTATAAGAAAACTCCCAAAGCTCTTGCCTCTTTCATAATGAGGGAAAGAGCATGAATGAGGGTGTGTCCGCATTGAGAGGAACTGCCAAACACAGGAGTCTTCTGAATAATGAAAAAATGGCTTCTCTTAGTACAGAATCCTTCTGACAAAAAGCGAACGGCCGCCTTCCTGTGCGACATCTTGCACCTTTGCCAGGGGAAAGTTGCTCAAGTTAAAAACTCAAAGAGGAGCCTCGCGACTGACCTCTCTCTCATAAGAAGATTTGGAATATTCTGGCACCTGGCTCCTTGCGCCTAGCGCCTGGATAGTTCCGCATGCCTGGAATGTTCCACACGCTAGAAAGGAGACTCGCTCCTGGAACGTTCCGCTTGCGTGGAAGGTCCCGTGCGCCCTGATAGTTCTGAGCGCCTACTAGACCCCTTTTAGAAAGAGCCTCTTGTCCGGAAACGTTCAATGGAAGGATCGTTCTGATTGCCACTCTACTATAAGGCTCCTTGCTCTAGCCGTCTGTTTTTCTGGCGCAATTTGCGCCAGGCTGGCGCTTCGTCTCTTTGAAGGCGCCTTGCGCCAAGAAAAATTTTCTAGAACGCAGCTCGCGCTAGTAATCCGTTTGCTGGAACGCGGCTCGAAGCTATGTCTGTTTGCTGGAACGCGGCTCGCTGCTGGCTGTTGGAACGTGGCTCACGCTAGCTTGCTGGAACGTGGCTTCCTGGCAGGCTGGCTGGCTCTTGCTCAGTGTTCTTTTAGTTTTCAGAGAACGCGCTAGATCATCCAAACTCCAAACATAAACATTCTTCGTCTTTACGGATGTAAGATGAAGAGATGCAATTTTTTAAGGATGCCTTTTCAATAGCTATCCTTGGCAGTCTGGGACGCTCTACAGAACCTGCCGAGGGGACGCCTGACCGGTGGGGATTCTCTGAAACCTCCTTACGGCTTTCGACATTCCTTCTCCTCTGGGCTTGGGCGCTTGAAAGAGGTCTAGGCCTGAGAGCGAGACAGAGCCGATCAGACACACCCTCCACTGCAATGGGGAACACTAGTAATGACTTCTTACCTTTTAATAGCTCGCATTTTGAGCCACAATCCTTGTCTTCAAATTGCAATTATGAATTTGAAGTTTCTGCGAAGTAAGAAGGTGATGAGGATGCAACACTACTAGTACTGTTAATACTCTAATTGCTCGTTAGTTACGTGTATCCAAAAAACTTTTAAAAGAAACTTATCTAGTTACATGCTTTACTGACTCCCTAAAGTAGGAAGTCAGTTTATTTCCTCAATCAATTCTAACACTTATTACACATATTAATGAATAAATATTAATATTTCCCTTTCTTGCAAACTATGTGAGTGTCTACCGAAAATTTTGGTAGTTACACGTCATATACTCTTCGAAATTTTTGAAGCCAAATTCATTAAAAAGTTAATAAAAGCGTATGCCGAACCAAAGACCCAGTACTTCCCTGCAAAAGACAGCCCAGAAGATCGATGGCGATGAAAAACGAAAATCAAGTCAGGAGGTAGCAACAACATATGTTGACACTACCACGACAGAGAAAATCTGGTTCTAGAACGGGAATGGTTCCTATTCCTGCCACCGAGCGGCAGGGGGTTAGATCACCTGACCTACCTGCAGCGTGTGCCGCGAAATTCGAATTTCTGTCGGACGTCAGAGACATAAGCTAAGTATATATCTGCCGGGGAAATTGCATGTACAAAAACCACTGATTACACGGTAAAAACGAATTCAGTTCAAACCATGACCCCGGGAATAACAAGTTTCATACTTTCACTAATACAAGCAACAAAATGTTATTTTATTGTGCTGATTACAACTGCAATCTTGAGTAAGATCAATAAACGTTACATACATACGCTAACATTGTTCAAATGATTGCTGGGAAGGCTGGGAAAGATGGTGTCCATCCGTGAACAGACCTGTCCATCCACACGATAGCCGCCATATAGGATTTCAAAACTGCCTTGAAAACATATTTTACGAAGAGCGTCACATGCTTATTTTAGTTCGTATGGGGCTTTCATATATCAAATTATTTTGATGAACTCCAATCTTTTGAATGGTATGCTTGGTTGTAATTATATTCTTGTTTCACAAATTAAATATAGAGTTAAGAAGACCCGGCCAGCATGATGACAATGGATCATCAGTGATTGTTTACCCTAAGTGGACGTTCGGGCATGAGATGCGCGGCCTAGCTAACTAAACTGACCCCTAACCACACGAACCAACCTACCCTTACTTAGGACGCGTGCCCTAACCTGGTGGGAAAGCCCCTTGGACTCCCCAGTAGGGTAAAAAACCGTAGGGTCCAGAGTGGACCATGTTCGATCAGCTTGGACAATCCCAAAAAAAGTACATTATAACGCGTCCTGACATCGGTGATGGGCATCAGTCGCGACTTCTTGTTAGTGAGAAACGGAGCTAAAGACCTCTACTCTCCTTTCAAAGTAAATATTTTCTCCAAAGTTAGAAATTAAGGCCAAATTTTAAGATTTAAACAGAGGGTACTGAAAACGGTCTCAAACGTAGTGCAAATCTCACCAAAACGCGTTCAACATTTTTACTTACAACTCGAGGTATTTAGAAGATTGACGCCATCTCAATGTTTACAGAGTCGCTTGTGTCAATAAACTAACCATTTCCTGTGATAAATCCGCACACCACTTGTACCCACAGACGCTGGGGCACTTTTATCACAACAATCTGAAAACTTTTCCTCACCGAGTAAACAACTGTTTTGTAGAAGACGACGACGAAGAGTGCACTTCAATAATTTTTTAAATAGTAAAACATCAATATTTTACATATTTATGATGATTAATTTGAAAATATTCGTTATTGAAAAAGTAACTATTCTGACTCAAATTTAAGTAATTATTTTTTGGAATTAGAACGTTCTTTTAAGTCCTGTATTATGACGTCACGACATCTTGACTTTCGTACCTATTGTAAATAATTGCTTTACTCAACTTTCTTGCAGAACTGTTTACCAGTTATTCATGCAGATTATCAGATCTTCATGTAATTGGTATAATTGTAATGCGCATATATCTGTATTATTTACTTTTTGGATATATGAAGATTTTTTACTGCCGGATTATCGCCGTAGTGTGACGCAATCGTTTTCGGTCCCTGCGCCTCTGTTTTCGCACCATACGAAATCATGGGGCCAAATTTGCAATGACCAGAAAGTCGTTAAAAGAGGAAAGTTAGCATTGAGGGGCATATGTTTTGATTGAGAAAAATACAAATTTAGTCAATAGCTAGCTTGTAAAAAATACTTTATTACGAAAAACTTGATTGACAACTAAGCAGCATACCCACTATGGGTTTCAGAGACAGTGCAAGCACGTTTTTGGGCAATACCTATTTCTGTAACGAACACTCGTATCAGAACGAGATTTTGCTATAGTGCATTACACCCAGTGCCGTAACTTATAAGGGTATCGTGAATCACTAATCGTAAAGAATAATGACACTTGTCCTTGTACCAAGAGACAAAAACTCCATTATGCAGAAATGGATACGAACACACGTATAAAGCTCCACCTACCCCCCCCCCCCCCCCCCCCCCCCCCCCCCCCCCGGCCACCACTTCATTCGTTCCTTCGCCTTCCTTTCTCTCTCTCTCTCTCTCGCCATTCGGTATGTGTTGACTCTCCAAACTGGGTATAAGCCTACACACAAAACATTGAAATTGGTGAAATTAGGCTATGTATTGGAAGTATATATACATAAATATTAAAGCAATTTTATCATTATTGCATTGCTATGACAACTAGAATTCATGGAAACAGTTTATAATTATGAAACGGCTTATGTGTGAAGCCTCCACTAATGTGGCAATGATGATTTTGCCATTCTTAGCATGCAAACATTAAAGGTTACATTTATTTCTGGCATACGGTTATTAAAGAAATTCAAAATACTAATATAGACTGAAATCAATGAAAAGTGCTGGCAAAAAAAATAATAAAAAAAATTTATATCCGTAGTCGTTCCTCTATGCACTTATCCGTAGTCGTTCCTCTATGGTTTTCGGCAGCCAGATGTACAAGAAAACGTTAAGAAACATTTGACTGTATCTCCTTTAGAAATATCTGTAATTTTTCGGGGTAATTTGGTTGCAAAAGAGGGATAATATGCATGAATTAAATAAAAAATTTTAAATAAAAAAGTAAATCTGAACTAAATAAGTAAAGTAAACAATTTAGGGAATAAAACTTTGCAGTTTCGTCGTCTGCTGTTCGTAACTGTGTTTGTGGCACACGCACTTAGGAACCAGGAACAGCAACTGGTTTAAAGTGCAATGTGGAGTGAACTGAGACCAAAATGTGCATAATAACAATCAAATAAGCACTGTGGAGTTTCAGTTGTGATAACAGTAAGGATAAAAACCACCGATTACAAGGTAAGAATGAATTCAGTTCAAGCCATGACCCCGGGAATAAAAAGTTTCATACTTTCAGTAATATAGGCAACAAAATGTTGTTTTACTGTGCTGATTACAACTGCAATCTTGAGTAAGATCAATAAACGTTACATACATACGCTAACATTGTTCAAATGATTGCTGGGAAGGCTGGGAAAGATGATTTTCGTCACTGAATAAAACCTGTACATCCCGCGGTAGCCGCCATATTGGATTTCAAAACTGCCTTGAAAAAATATTTCACGAAAAGCGTCACATGCTTATTTTAGTTCGTATGGGGCTTTCATATATCACATTATGTTGACGAAACTTCAATCTTTTGAATGGTATGCTTGGAGTTGTAATTGTATTCTTGTTTCACCATTTAAATATCAAGTGAATAAGACCTGAAAACCGTGATAAGGGTTGGTAGTCGCTGGTTTTTCACCCTATGTAACCATGATTGTGACCTAAACAAACCAACCTAACCTGACTAAGGGCGTGTGCCGTAACCTGGCCGAGGGGCTTCGCTCCCTTGGACCCCCCAATATAGTAAAGGTTGTGACCTAACAAATTACACTAACCTGACTTAGGGCACAAAACTGTCTTCCTCTTTCACGAGGCTCATTGTTCCCTCTTTGCAGTGTTCATATTGACCACTAAAACCGCCTAAAAAGCCACTTTTAAAGAGGAAAGAACGTAACACGTCAATATCGTCACAGAACTTGAACAAGTCTGGAAACGTAGCCGGGTTAGCAGCGGCAAAAGCAACGTGCGACGGACGGGAGGAGGAGTAGACGGCGACGCCATGTTGACTGTTTTGAATGGTCGCGCCTCACGGGTCGTGGTAAGTCCTCCAGGTCGAAGGGACTACCTACCTTGGCGGAGGGATTATGGGCCGGGCAATAGGTGTTGCGCGGCCTGGCCAACTAAACTGTAAACTAGCCCCCAAACCTCCATCTAGGTCAGGCTACCAACCTATGTACTGAGTGTGGTTAGGTTACTAGGGGGAAACATCACGACAGGCCAACCCTCATCACGGTAGACGGGTCTTATTAACTCTATATTTAATTGGTGAAACATGAAATACAATTGCAACTCTAAGCATACCATTTAAAAGACTGAAGTTTCGTCAACATATTGTGATATATGAAAGCCCCATACGAACTAAAATAAGCATGTGAGCTCTTCGTAAAATATGTTTTCAAGGCAGTTTTGAAATCCAATATGGCGGCTACGTTTTGCATGGATGGTTCTCATCAGTGACGGCCACCATCTTTCCCAGCCTTACCAGCACTCATTGAACAATGTTAGCGTATGTATGTAACGTTTATTGATCTTACTCAGATTGCAGTTGTAATCAGCACAATAAACAACATTTTGTTGCCTATATTAGTGAAAAGTATGAAACTTGTTATTCCCCAGGGTTATGGTTGGAACTGAATTCATTCTTACCTTGTAATCGGCGGTTTTTATCCTTACTGCCATCACAACTGAAACTCCACAGTGCTTATTTGATTGTTATTATACACATTTTGGTCTCAGTTCACTCCACATTGCACTTCAAACCCGTTGCTGTTCCTGGTTTCTAAGCGCGCGCGCCATAAACACAATTTCGAACAGCAGACGACGACAGACGACGAAACTGCAAAGTTTTATTCCCTAAACTGTTTACTTTACTCGTTATTTAGTTTAAATTTACTTTGTTATTTAAAAATTTTGATTTAATTCATGTATATTATCCCTTTTTTTGCAACCAAATTACCCCGAAAAATTACAGATATTTCTAAAGTAGATAAAATCAAATGTTTCTAACGTTTTCGTACATCTGGCTGCCGAAAACCATAGAGGAACGAATACGGAAAAGTGCAGAGGAACGACTACGTTTTTTTTTTTTTTTTTTTTTGCTTTTTTGTTTTTGCTAGCACTTTTCATTGATTTCAGTCTTTATTAGTATTTTGAATTTCTTTAATAATCGTATGCCAGAAATAAATGTAACCTTTAATGTTTGCATGCTTTAATGTTTGCATGCTAAGAATGGCAAAAATCATCGTTGCCACATTAGTGGAGCTTCACACATACGCCGTTCCATTATTATCCTGTTAAGCGTCCGCCCCTGATGAGCTCGCTGCTAACGTACCGTCACGCTTTTTTTGTAATCAGTGATCATAGCACTGATGATAGTTTTTCAAAGTTAATATTGATTTTTATGCTTGTTATTCATACTGTAATTAGGAAAAATTAAATCTCTCTCTCTCTCTCTCTCTCTCTCTCTCTCTCTCTCTCTCTCTCTCTCTCTCTCAGTCCAGTCACTCGGCAAAGAAAAGTCATCTTCACTCCCGCAATTGGAAGAAAAGTTTGTATCATCACTGGAGGATTCAGAACTAGAGCTCTCATCATCAAATAGGTTATCAATATCACACTCCTCATCTAGTATTTGATTGATCTCACCTGAAGAAATATGCCTCCTCTTTGGGACATTTCATTGTGAAAGACGCGAAATCCAATTTGTCTCGATAAACGCCCGAAGCGTATTGAAAGAAAACCAACAGGGACAGGCAGTTTTTTTCTAGCATAAGCGACCACCAGGAAAGTTGCCAGGCTGGAAATAAGTTTCCCATGTGCTGAGAGTGTTACAAATGATGTTCCTTACACTTTCTATACGAGTAAACGTATTATTACGGGGCTGACGGCTTGACAAGCACAGTTAAAGTCTTGAACGTAATATCCCGTTGAAGGCGCTACCGAGTAGATCGCGGTAAACGTATTATTACGTGGGTGACGCTTAACAGGTTATAAACTGTTTTTCCATGAATTCTAGTTGTCATAGTAATGTAATAATGATAAAATTGCTTTAATATTTGTATATATACTTCCAATACATAGCCTAATTTCCACCAATTTCAACATTTTGTGTGTAGTCTTATACCCAGTTTGGAGGGTCAAACACATACCGAATGGCAACAGAGAGAGAGAGAGAGAGAGAAGGAAGGCGGAGGAACGAAGAAGAAAAGGGATGGCGGTGGAGGGGGGGGGGGGGGGGAGGGGGTTGGGGTTTAGAGGGTAGGTGGAGCTTTATACGCGTGTTTCGTATCCCATTTTTCTGCATAATGGAGTTTTTGTCTCTTGGTACAAGGACAAGTGTCGTTATTCTTTACGATTAGTGATTCACGATACCCTTATAAATTACGGCACTGGGTGTAATGCACTATAGCAAAATCTCGTTCTGTTAAGAGTGTTCGTTACAGAAATAGGTATTGCCCAAAAACGTGCTTGCACTGTCTCTGAAACCCATAGTAGACATGCTGCTTAGTTTTGTCAATCAAGTTTTATAACCAGTATTTTTTACAAGCTAGCTATTGAATAAATTTGTATTTTTCTCAGTCAAAACATATGCCCCTCAATGCTAACTTTCTCTTTTAACGACTTTCTGGTCATTGCAAATTCGGCCCCATAATTTCTTATGGTGCGAAAACAGACAGAGGCCCATGGACCGAAAACGATTGCGTCACACTACGGCGATAATCCAGCAGTAAAACATCTTCATATATCCAAAAAGTAAATAATAAAGATATATATGCGCATTACGATTATAACAATTACATGTATGGCTGATAACAATCTGCATGAATAACTGGTAAACTGTTCTGCAATGACAGTTGAGTATAGCAATTATTTACAATAGGTACGAAAGTCAAGATGTCGTGACGTCATAATACAGAACTTGAAAGAACGTTCTAATTCAGAAAAATAATTACTTAAATTTGAGTCAGAGTCGAGTTACTTTTTCAATAACGAATATTTTCAAATTAATCATCATAAATATGTAAAATATTGATGTTTTACTACTTATTTAAAAATTAGCCAAGAGCACGCTTCTCGTCATCTTCTACCCAAACAGCTGTTTACGCCTGGCTTGTTGTTGGTGAGAAATCGTGTTTCGATTGTTGTGATAAAAGTGCTCCAGCGTCTGTGGGTACAAGTGGTGTGCGGATTTATCACAGGAAATGGAAAGTTTGTTGACACAAGCGACTCCGTAAACATCAAGATGGCGTCAATCTTCGAAACATTTTTAGTCGTAAGTAAAAATTTCTAAAGCGTTTTGGTGAGATTTCCACTGCCGTGGGCGCCATTTTCAGTACCCTCTGTTTAAATCTTAAAATTTGGCCTTAATTTCTAACTTTGGAGAAAATACTTACTTCGAAAGGAGAGTAGAGGTCTTTAGCTCCGTTTCTCACCAACAACAAGTCGCGACTGATGCCCATCTCGGGTGTCAGGACGCGTTATAATGTACTTTTTCGGAGGGTGGCTTGCGTTGATTGTAGGTGGCCTGCTTGGCCTGCTGTGATGTTCTACCCTAATGACTTTATATTAGCCTACCTATTCGTTTATTCGTGTTTCACCAACCCAGTTGACAGGCTTTCCCACTGTTCCTATCTAATCGTTGGACATAGGGGGTTGCTTCAATATGCTTAATTAGGTAGCCATATTGCTGTACAGCAGAGCCTACCAATTGTGAGGCTTAAAATCCATTTTCAGTACCTACCTATATGTCGAGACGACGGCAAAAAAAAAAAAAAAAAAAAAAAAAAAAATACGCAAGCCCTCATGATTATAAACCTATTCGGGTTGTAAGGAAGCCTAAACTTTCAATTATATTTTATATAAAATGCCAGAGGTTTAGCCTAACCTCTAACCTTGTATAGAAGCATTGTGGACATTGGTGACGCCAACCGGCTTCGACTACCAACAATTAACCTCAAGAGTTGTTTGGTTGTACTTTCCTTACATTTATTTCCTTATATGCCTACTTACTAATGTAACAACACTCTTTGAGCTTTGTACTTACAGATAGCTTAAGTTTCTTGGACATTTTTGAACAGTGAAGCTTTCTTCAAGACGTAGCGTGCAGGACCTCTCAACAGGTTGGTGGCGTCGCTAAGTGTTAAACTTTCGTCAGGGTTCCCAGATATCTCAGTCTACATTATCGTACCAAAGTTGTCTAAACTATCGTTTTTGTAAAAATATTAGCATACAGTTTTGATTACTCAATATCGTTGTTTTCACCAATAACATTGTATTTGCATTACTAGTAATGAAAGGATAATGCACCTGAACCAAGGTAACGCACAGGAAACTAACTGAAGATGAACTTTGAGAAATATAAGCAAACAGAGTTATTAGTGATACAAAACACAAACAATGAAATAGTGAGCGACATACAAGTTGAGCCTGAATGTTTGATAGCCCCAACACAAACATTACATTTAGTGTAAATATATGGAAAGGCTATGCTATGAAAAAAAACTTACAAAACCAAAACCAGCTTTAAAGCTAATAAATTTAATGTTGAAAGCATAGAGAAAATAGGATAAACAAGCCAGGAGTCAAGTGCAATTTAAGGAATATCTTGATAAGTGACGATCGAGACATGCATAAGCTGTTGTACAGACTACAGCAAAAACTACAACGATATCGAAATGTCCAAAAGTGACAAGGTAAATAATAGTTAAAGAAAATGCCAAATGGTTTGGCAGTGAATTATGTGAAGCTAAGAAAAAGAACAATGTAAGATCTATGGAAAAGATCGAAAGAATCAAGAAGTTATGAAAGCTGGCCACTGTATGAAACAGCCAGAAATCAGTATACCGACTTTATGAAAACCAAGAAAATGTATTATAATAAAATATTTAGTAGAGAATAATTATAATTTTAAAAATCCATGATAATTTAGCTGGTATATTAGGACTCTAAAACCTGATGTAACCAGTGACCACAAAAACCTGACTTGATAACTTTGTGAACTACTTTAAAGGGGGAAAAAAATGTCAAGAATCTGCCATAGTATAGAAAAAGAGGTCCCTCCTTATCTCCCACTGATCAGAATGAGAAATTGCAAATTCAGTAAAGTTCGAAGAACTGAACATTAATGACTTTGAAAAAATTATGAAATAAACACCCACTGTGAAAATGACCCGCTTTCCTAAGTGACATGTAAGAGGGAAAAACTTAATCAGTTGACGGAGCTATATTTTGTTATTGTCCGAATGAGTTCAACACTAGAATAAACCGTATAGTAATGAACAATTTAAGTAAAACTAAATTACAATTTAACAAATATTTGTAATTATAATATTCTTGTGTTGTAATTACCAATCATGTCAAAACCAGGGGCATTATTTCAGATTTTCGTTGGGGGAAGGGGGCAAAGCGAAGCGAGCTTAATAACTTTTTTTTTTTTTTTTTTTTTTTTTTTTTTAGCTATTTCATGTGTTTTTTGAAGCCACACGAGCAAGGTATTTCAGCAAAAATTATAAACTCCCACCATAATATATACTTTGTTTATCTCATCACTGGTAGCTAGTAGACAGGCAAGGATCAAGAAACGTAATATTTCCGAGAAATTTCATATATTTATGGTTGCACATTTAAAAAGATGACATGCTGTTACTTCTTGGGGCTAGGGGGTGAGAGGGTTAAGTTAAGGCTTGGGGGAGGGTTGCCCCACCAAGAAACCCCCAAATGCCCCTCGTCAGACACTAAGTGTTGGTAGATAAGGACAGGTGTGCTTTCGGAGAGAGAACCTAGCCAGCGATAACCCAATCATTGAATAGGCGAAACAGATCGAAAAGCATCTTTGAAATGGCTTTCCGAATATAAATTATAAGAGGCAAACAACATTAAATATTAGCGTTAAAGATCCGAGTGATCAAGCAAAATCAATATTAAAGCGAAATATATTAAGTGAAGACGCTCGGAAACACAGCTAAATACATCAATAACTGACTTTTTAGCACAACCTGCGTCTGAACCGTAAAACTTTAACCTTAGTGACGGAAAACCAATTAATTCTAACCAATGGTAAGCAAACCTGTGACTCCTTGTGGACTTTCAAACGTGAATGAAATTTTGGCAAATAGCCCCATAAATATAAGTTATGTATTTCCAAAGGTTATTTATTTAATTAGGTTGAGAACAACATGGAACCTTAAGAACGCTACAGCTTTAGTAACTGTGGCTTAATAAATCATTTAAATGCGGCATCTGCTATTCTGGGTGACATACCTCAAACACAACCGTTCCAATGAGTCATTGCTAAGGACTAGAAGGAGGGTCTCAGTGTCGATGGTGAGTAGCGATGTAACCAAGAAGTAAGTCAGTTGATTGATCCAGTCGAGAGCTGTCTGCAGGCTGTAGTTCTCTTAAGCGGTCATGACAAAAGATCGGCAATTCTACAGAATAGTTCCACACGGACTGCAAGGAACGTAACCGCGGATACGACATCCACTAAGAAAAGCCCGTGAAAGTTTTTGAGACGATATGTGAATGATAAACATGATGATGATGGTTTTGCTTATACTGTTATGGTTATGATGAAATGGAGTTCAGGATATTGGGTTTGTTTGCTTTATCTAGTCTGTGTAAATCTTGAAAGATAAAAGAAAAATAATTTATCTGAAAATTTTTGATTGTATCTTTCGAAATTTTCATCAAAATTGAAAAAGCGAAAAAAATATCCTCATTTTAATTTCTGAAATATCGACCGTAGCGCTTTGTAAGACGTAAGTGTGCATCCAAGTCTCGTCAGTTGTACCTCTAAATATGTAGATCCTTTCATTTATTAATTTTTTTTTTATTTGGGGGGGTTCGTGTGTGGGGGACCGGAGTTTATGAAAGGATCTATTTAGAGGTATGATAATACTAGACATACACCGACACCCAAACACACACACACACCACACCACACACACATATATATATACATACACACACACACACACAATATATATATATATGTATATTATATATATATATATATATATATATATTATATCAATATATATATTGTTACGAAGCCAAGTATCTGGTTACCATTTATCAATTATTACCTCACCAAAAACCAGACACCTGAATCCTCATAACACGTTTTAAACGACTGAATACCTCTAAAGGCAACAGTGATCCCTTAACACTTACCAGTATTGCAGAAAATCAGACTAAGTTCATCAAAACAGGTGTGAGGTAATCTTGTAAGTAATTAAATTAATCAAAGGGCATCACTCCATCAACACTTTAAAAGTCTAAGTATTTCCCTGATTTCAGAAGTCTAAGTACTTCCCTGGTTCTAAGTCACTTCAAGTAAATTGAAGGAAAGCAAAGTCAAACTTTATCACTCTATGTTTCTACCTAACATAAATATAATCAAAATTAAATGCAATCATACTGGTATAAAAATAAAAACACTTATAAAAATTTTAAATGCAAAAATTTATTAATAAATTCAAAATTTATAAGTGAAATTCACAATATCAGGGAAAATTACTGTTATTTGAAAACAAAGTAAAGTTTAATTAATTCTTGAATCAAATTAAGTAAAATTAAATCAAAATTAATTTATCACAAAATTCAAGAAAATTAATTCAATCAAAATTCAAAGTGTTAGGCAATAATTGAAAATTTGAAATTAATTCACAAGTGCTAAACAACAATAAATCTTGAAAAGAATTCTAAGTAAATGCAAATTAATTCACAAATGTTAAATTTAATTAAATGTGCAATGATTAAGCAATGAAAATAACTAAGTCAATTAAATTGTGAATGTAAATGAAAATATAAAATAAAAAGGCACACTTCAATAAGGAAATGAAATAGTGTACAAACAATGGAACAAACACAAAACACAAAAAATATGCAATGTGTAAAAGTGTAAATCTTTTTCACTCAAAACATTATAACCAACAGTTTTTACCAAACCTTCATAACCACCTGTTATTAGTTACCACAGTTCCTATCCATTATTAGTTAAACACAATTCCTATCCGTTATTAGTTGCAACTAATAAAAATATAACACACTTTACCTTTTTGGTATACCAACTTCTTTCTCTGCTGCAGTCTTGTCTTACACAATTTCACAAAAACCAGGCGCCGTTATGAAATGATGTTTGTTCAGATTCCACAAAAGAAATTAAATAACACTAAACAAACTCTATGAAATATCAAATAAGAAATTCTCACAAGTTACGAGTGACCAATTTACGTTACGTTAATATAATCTCAATGATGTCGAGAGAGAGAGAGAGAGAGAGAGAGAGAGCGAGAGAGAGATGTTAATGCCGCGAGGTTCTATGATAGAGTAAAATCTTCTTCCCTTGCGAAAACTGGACTGAGGTGACAAAAAACGTATTTGGCACGAATGCTTCCAGTAGCTTTGAAATCTGATGCAATCTTCATAAAGAAATGTGCAATATGCACGTGGTTTTGATCAAAGATATACGCGTACGAGTCCAGTCTGTTAAAAAAAAAACGTACTCTACTCGATCGAAACGGAGGCTGAGCGACAATTAAGATTGACATGTTTTGATAACAATGCAAGAGTCAAGCTCGCTATCACATGCGTTGATATAATAGGCAAGCAAACAGATCTCGCAGACCCTCTAATCTTACAGTGTTGACATAAAAGTTAAACACTCGTAGTTTCAAAAAGACAAAGTAAATCTCTCTCTTTTTACGTTCTACGTTAATATATATATTCTTTTACATCATGTAACGCGAAATCTGAACACACATTTTAAAACATCCTATTCTAAGCTATATAGAAATCTGAAAAAATGTTACACAATCTACATGACATTTCAAAGAGGGGAAATATGCATTTTGAAAGTAGCAATATATAATATACCTCCCCCAAGAAGATTTTTTATCACGGTGTTGAATCCAACGATTCGCAACGAGATAACTAATCAGGAACTACATTGTTTTTGCCACTAATGTGCTGCCCTCTTAAGTTATACTGTTGCAGGCACAAAGACCACCTGGTCAGTCTTTGATTATGGTTTTTCATTCTCTGGATAAATGATAGTGGATTGTGATCAGACAACACTAAAATTTCTTCATTCCTAGGTCTATTCACATACACTTCAAATTTTTTCAATGCGGTGATTAAGGCTAAAGTTTCCTTCTCAATTGTCGAGTATACTTTCTGATGTTTTTTCAATTTTGTAGACATGAAGCACACAGGATGGTAGATATTATTTTCATCTTCTTGAAGTAGAACAGCTCCAACACCACAGTCTGACGCATCAACTTGTATCACAAATTTCTTGTCGAAGTCTGGAGCTTGAAGTACTGGTCTTGAAGTTAATATGGCTTTTACCTTCTCAAAGGATTCTTGACACTCTGGAGTCCAAATAAACTTAGCTTTGGGACTAATCAAGTCTGTCAAGGGAGCTACTACGGCTGAGAAATTTGGGCAAAAACTACGATAGAAACCAGCCATGTCTAAAAATCTCTGTAGCTGTTTCCTGGTAGTAGGTGGGGTAGCCTTACGGATACCTTCTACATTAGCATTTACTGGAGCAAGAAGGCCTTTCCCAACTTCAAACCCAAGATACTGTACAGTTGCCTTTCCATACTCACTCTTCTCTAGGTTGACTGTTAATCCTGCTTCTTGTAGTTTCTTGAAAACTTTCCTCAGAATCTTCAGATGTTCTTCCCATGTTGTAGAGTAAATCACGATGTCATCCAGGTATACACCTACTCTCCTTCTATCGATCCTAGCAATTGATCCATCACTCGTTGAAATGTTGCAGGTGCATTCATCAGACCAAACGGCAGAACAGTATACTGATATAGTCCAAATGGAGTAATAAAAGCTGACAGCAACTTCGCATTCTCATCCAAGGGAATTTGATAATATCCTTTCGACAAGTCTATCTTGGAAACAAACTTGGCTTGCCCAATATTATCAAGTAACTGATCTATAAGAGGCAAAGGATAATTATCAGCCACACTGATAGAATTCAGCTTCCTATAATCAGTACACATCCTAAACGAACCATCTGGTTTCTTCACTAACACACATGGAGAACTGAAGTGACTTGAACTGGGTTCTGCTAATCCATGTTGCAGCAAATACTCAACTTCTTTCTTCAAAACATCTCAATGATACGGTGATAAGCGATAGGCTCTTTGCTTGAAAGGTTTTCCATCTTCTTGAATCTTGATTTCATGCTTGGTCAGATCAGTACGTCTAGGCACATCTGAAAAAATTTCTGGAAAACTTCTAATTACTTCACTTAAGTCTTCACCTTGTTCAACACTCAGATGTTTCAGTTTATCCTCCAAATTTTCCAAAATTGAAGAATTATTCATCTTGCTTGCAGCTCCCAATTCGTAGCCATCATCATCTTCTGTAGATAAAGTTGTCTGGGTTACTGACACAGTTTCAGTTTTTAGTTTCTGAGAAATAAGGTTTCAAGAGGTCACATGTATCTTCCTTTGTTTTCTTCTTCTTTCTGGTGTTTCAATTACATAAGTTCTATCACTTAACTTCTGAATTATCTTGTAAGGATCTTGAAATTTATTAGTGAGGGGAAATCTCTTGACAGGTAAGAACACTAACACTTGTTGACCAACACTAAAACTTCTTAGCTTAGTCTTAGCATCAAATCTCCTTTTCATTTTCTCTTGACTCATTTTCAAGTTTTCTAAAGAGAATTTTCTAATCTCTTTCAGCCTTTTCCTTAAGTTCTTCACATACTCTCCTTGACTTTCCTCTTGATTTTCTTCCCAATTTTCTGCAAGAATCTTAACGGTCCTCTCACTTCTCTTCAAAAATCATTTTCATTAGGTGAACATCCCATACTTTCTTGATAAGCACTCCTAACTTCAAACAACATTAATGGTAAACCAACATCCCATTCTCTTCCTGACTCAGAACAATACTTTGTCAGCAATACTTTTCAATGTCTGGTGGAACCCTTTCCAAGGCACCTTGAGTTTTCTGGATGATAGGCAGTGGATAACTGTTGTTTCACTCCTAACAAATTTCATCACATCCTGGAATAACTTTGAAGTAAAGTTTGTTCCTCTGTCACTTTGTACTATTTCTGGTATTCCAAACTTTGAGAAAAACTCCACAAGTTTTTCAGTAACTATCTTGGCAGATATGTTTCTAAACGGGATTGCCTCTGGATATCTTGTCACAGGACACATTAATGTTAGCAAATACTCATTTCCTTTCTTTGTCTTCGGCAATGGTCCAACCATATCTATAATCACTTTGCTAAAGGGTTCTCCTCTAACTTCTATAGGTTGTAGGGGGCTTTCTTGATGGTTTCATTCGGTTTTCCAGCTATCTGGCAGGTATGACACTCACGACAAAACCTGCTAACATCTCTGTGAAGTCCAGGCCAGAAAAAATATTCATGATCTTCTCCACAGTCTTCCTGATTCCCATATGTCCAGACTCATGAGCTACTGCAACCACTTGCTTTCTCAACGGATATGGAATCAAAATTTGATGATATTCGCCCCATACAGCATCT
>NC_087207.1:5673935-5709655 GCF_015104395.2 Macrobrachium nipponense
CAGGAATAAGATTACCGTCTTCCCATTCCGTCTGAAGAATGGGATAAGCTGGCAGTCACAACTTTTAAAGAATACGCAAATATGTTGTTGACGGCCTTTGGGCTCAGAGATTTGCGTCTGTCAAAACAACAAAGCCCTTCACGATTTTTGAGTTCTGTGGAATCTCGAAACTCACTCACCATCTACTTTTTGTCTCACCCTGTTTTCTCGGAGTCAGACACTCGTGCGAGATCAGGCGACATATAGTAGCCCTGAGTTTCTTGTTGACGAAGTCGGTGTTGCGTTTATACACCCCCGATGATCGTGTAACATGAGACCAGGTTGGACTGTCAGGCATTCTTCCTTCGGGACTGAATCGCCTTTTTGCTCCTCGCTCCTTTTTTTCTCCTGGCACCAGAAGCTCGAGTCAGGAGTTGATTCGCTGACGACGTTGGGTTGCGTTGATACACCCCCAAGGTTTGCTTAGATTGAATTTGCCCAGGCAGTCCAGACACTCATCCTTCAGCGAAGAATAGTGCCTTATGGTCTCAGGGTACAGCCTTGCTGTCTTGATTCGTCTGACTGGTCAAACTGGTCGGTCACTGAACTTTAGTACAGACGTACTGACTGTGCATGTCCAGATCGAAGCTTTCAATATGGAACTTAGACCTAGTCTGAAGTTCTTGATGTCGAAGCATTCGAACCTCTCCTACCTGTTAACTTCTTGCATGTGATCAGGAAGGCCTTCTTCTAACCACCCTAGATAGACGAGCAAAGTTAGGGTTAGTGAAATTTTATAAGCCATCGTCACAAGTTTTGGCTTTAGAGAACACAAGGCGGTGTGCTCTCTAAGCCTTTCGTTGTGGCTAAGAATGGAAACCCGTCTTGTCCTTGGGCCAGGAGCTTGGAAGCAAGGATGGCACAAGTTAGTGGGCAGGAGCCAGAGAGTCCTGTGCCCTGTCGGGTCTCTCAAGTTTTATCTACATAAAACTCGCAAGTCGAAGTCATTCGGGCAATCTGCAGTGTTCCGAAAAAGACCAGACTTGCCCATATCGAAAACACCCTGGCTTTAGTGTTAAGGAGTTCTTTCAAAAATGCTCCTTCATTGTGTTTGCACAAAGAATTGAAGTCTTTTTATCTGAATGCTCACGAGGTGAGGGCGCGGCCTCGGAAGCATTTCAACAGAGCATGGCACTCAGCAACATCCTGAGTACCATGTTTTAGCGAAGCAACTCTGTGTTCACTTCACACTCCTGCGAGATGTGAAGATGGCATATGAGATCTGCTGCTCGCTAGGGCCATACGTGTCTGCAGACAACAATTTTGGGGGCAAGAAGTACCAATCATCCTATCCTGTAGAAAATGGTTAGGAAGAGCTCTTAATTTAGTTGTTGAGTCGCCGACAACGGCGACTTCTTAACTCTTAAGCCTTAGTTAACACCCTTAACTTTGGCTAGGTTAGTCAGGTGGTGATATATATATTTATATATATATATATTTATTTTACTTCTTAGCCCTCATGGTATGGTCAATATGGTCTAGTCACATTGTGGTCACGCCCCCCGTTGACAGATCATCTGGAGTGCACCAGCTTTATAGGTCTTCTAACCTCGCTGGCAACTCTAGTAAAGCAGAAGCAGACTTGGGTGACAGTAATCACGAAGTCAGCTATGCTAACAGGTGGAACCAAGATGTAAATCATCTGCATGCATTTGTTTCCCAAAATCCTTCTATTCTGTCCCTTCCCACCTCCAAAGGTGGGATTCAGCTATATATATATCTGACAGGTAAGTTTCATGAACAAAATGATATTGTTATGATACAATAAAGTTTGTTCATACTTACCTGGCAGATATATATAATCAAGTACCCACCCACCTCCCCTCAGGGGACAGTGGAAATAAAAATTATGAATAGAAAATGGGAATGGTTCCTGATACCCGCCTCCCAGCGCGTGAATGGTACTAACCACCTGACCGACCACTGCGTGTGTCGGAACTTTTTAAAATTCTGTCGGACTTCAGAAAATACAGCTATATATATATCTGCCAGGTAAGTATGAACAAACTTTATTGTATCATAACAATATCATTTTTCTCAATTAAAACATATGCCCCTCAATGCTAACTTTCCTCTTTTAACAACTTTCTGGTCATTGCAAATTCGGCCCCATAATTTCTTATGGTGCGAAAACAAGACAGGGGCCCAGGGAGCGAAAGCGATTGAATCACACTACGGCGGTAATCCGGCAGTAAAACATCATCTTCATATATCCAAAAAGTGAATGTAACAATGATATATATGCGCATTACAATTATAACAATTACATGAATAGCTGATAACAATCTGCATGAATAACTGGCAAGCTGTTCTGCAAGAAAGTTTAGTATAGCAATTCATTTACAATTGTACGAAAGTAGAGATGTCGTGACGTCTTAATACAGGACTTCAAAAGACGTTCTAATTCCGAAAATAATTACTTAAATTTGAGTCGAGAGTCAAGTTCCTTTTTATAAACTAATATTTTCAAATTAATCATCATAAATATGTAAAATATTGATGTTTTACTATATATTTAAATAATAATCTAGTGCACGCTTTGTCGCCGTCTTTTACCAAAACCAGTTTCCTTAAAAACGTCATGGCAAGGGACCGTTTTAGGATTGTTGTGATGAAAGTGCCCCAGCATCTATGGGTACAAGTGGTGTGCGGATTTAGCACAGGAAATGGGAAGTTTGTTGACGCAAGCGACTCTGCAAACATCGAGATGGCGTCTTCTAAAGATTTTTAATTGTAAGTAAAAATTGTGAAAGTGTTTAGTTAGCCAGGTGCGCAACTCGTGTCTGAACAAATGTAGAATAGGGGGTCAGCCACAGCTGTTTCGTGGATTTCCTAGTGTTAATTGTTGTAGTCTTTGTTCCCCCCCCCTCCCCCCCACCCAAAAACCCTAGTTTCCCAATAGGTGCCCCCTTACCGTTTTATGAAAATTTACGCCTGAAAATACAATTTCCATTTGCCCTTTGTTGTGTGTGTTCCCCCACCCAAAACCCCGGCTCCCAACATGATCTGTCCACCTTACCATTTTTATAAGGTTTTCTATAATCTAGGGCAAACAACCGCATACAATCCATCGTCATCGTGTTGGCCAAGCCTTATTCACTCTGTTTTAATTGGTGAAACAAGAATACAATTACAACTTAAGCATACCATTCAAAAGATTGAAGTTTTGTCAACATAATGTGATATATGAAAGCCCCATACGAACTAAAATAAGCATGTGAGCTCTTTGTAAAATATGTTTTGTTCATGAAACTTACCTGTCAGATATATATATAGCTGTATTTTCTGAAGTCCGACAGAATTTAAAAAACTTCCGACACACGCAGTGGTCGGCCAGGTGGTTAGTACCCATTCCCGCCGCTGGGAGGCGGGTATCAGGAACCATTCCCATTTTCTATTCATAATTTTTATACATTCAACTTCCCTGCCAGATATATACTTAGCTATAGACTCCGTCGTCTCCGACAGAATTTCAAATTTCGCGGCACACGCTACCGGTAGGTCAGGTGATCTACCGCCCTGCCCTGGGTGGCAGGACTAGGAACCATTCCCGTTTTCTAATCAGAATTCTTCTGTCGCCCGGACCATCAACATTGTTGTTGGTTCCTCTCGATTGGTTTTTCTTTTTTCACCGGCAATTGATCTTCTTGACCGACTTTTGGTGACGTATCTGGATTGTTGGATTGGCAAACGCTTTTGTGGACTGTTTTGTGGACTTTATTTTGGATTTTTATTTAAAAATGTCTGACACTGGAATGGTTGTGAGACGTTGTGTGAATGTAGGCTGTAAGGTGAGGTTGCCGAAGCTCGGTAGGGACCCTCACACTGTCATGCAAGGGTTTGCAGGGAGTATGAATGTCTTTTTCACTAATACTTGCAAGGAATGTTGAGTTGAGTGAGAATGAATGGAAGAATCTAACTAATTATTTGAAAAAGTTAGAAAGAGAAAGAGTGAGGAAGGCTTCTTATAGAAGTTTAGTAGTTCGAGATCTAATGAATCAATTCCTAGCTTGGGATCTTCCCCCAAGGGTAAGTATTGCTACTTCTCCTTCCATTGCAGCCCCTTCTCCTATTGCAGAACCTGTAGATTCAGCGAAAGAACTTGCGGATCTAAAAGCAGCCTTCAAGTTGATGGAAAACAAAATGGCTGCCCTGCAAGGTAAGGCTAGTGAATTTTCAGTGGACAGTGATGAGTGTCCCCAGTGTAGTGGAGGAGGGGGCATCTGGTCGGCTCCGCAACGCTCCTAGGTCTAGACCTCTTCCAAGCTCACATGCCCAGAGGAGAAGGAATGTCGAAAACCGAAAGGAGGTTGTGGAGAATCCCCACCGATCAGGTGTCCCTTCGGCGGTTTCTGTGACACCCCAGACTGCCAGGGATCGCTATTGTAAAAGCGTCCTGCGTGGGTGTTTTTCTTCGTCGGGATCATTCGTCTCCGAGACGTGATTGGAGGGATTCAGATCGCTCTCGACCACTGAAGAGGAGTTGGAAGGCTCCGACGATTGACTCGAGCCCAAAACCGGAAAACTTCCCTGAGGAGTCTCACCTTCGGGAGTTAAGAAGGCAAGAAGAGGCCATTCTGCTCAACCAGAGTTAGAAGAGTCAGGAGGTGGAGGCTATGGACTCCTCCCCTCCTCCTTCCCCTCCTCCCGAAGAGGATAAAGAGGAGGTTACGAAGAGGTTCATGATTGCTATGCAAGAGCAGATTTCGTCTTTTGTAGGAGTCCTTTCAAAGGAGCCTCCTAGAAGGAAAGACTCTTCCCTTCCTATCAAAAGGTCCTCCAGACGTATGGAGGTATCTGCCGCCAGGATCGATGCTCCTACTCGAGGTGAGGCTTCCTGTACGAACGTGGATGAACCGACCAGGCGTCTGGCACCGGCCAGGAGTGAGGAGTCACCCAGGAGGCAGGAGCCAAGAGCCAGGAGTGAGGAGTCACCCAGGAGGCAGGAGCCAAGAGCCAGGAGTGAGGAGTCATCCAGGCAAGAGGCAGGAGTCAAGAGGCAGGAGTCAAGAGGCAGGAGTCAAGAGGCAGGAGTCAAGAGGCAGGAGTCAAGAGGCAGGAGTCAAGAGGCAGGAGTCAAGAGGCAGGAGTCAAGAGGCAGGAGTCAAGAGGCAGGAGGCAGGAGTCGGAGACTCATTTCTGGAATTTATGACTCTTCTCCAAATAGAAGCTCCTCTCCTTCAGATCGTAGGAGGTCTTGGAAGGACTCTCCCTCCAAACGAGAGCTTTCTCCTTCGTCTGATCGAGGTTTGGACGATTTGTCTGATGACGAACCTCCTGCAAATGAGGGACTCTCGAATTATAAGGTCTTAGCCTCCTTGTTACTACAAGAGTTTGGAGACACTCTTAGTCCGGCGGCTCCTCCTTCTCCTCGTTCTCTCTTTTCGAGCTCGGTACGGTGAAATCTTCGGCCTTTCTGAAAATGAAGCCTGCGATTTCTATGAAGAAGGCCCTCCAATCTTTAGATTCTTGGATGGACAAGAAGAAAGAGTTGGGAAAGACTGTATTCTGCATGCCTCCTTCCAAACTCCATGGAAAAGGAGAGGTTATTTGGTATGGGACAGGAGAGACTATGGGTCTTTCTCTTCCTGCCTCGGCAGATGCGGACTTTTCCAATTTAGTGGAGGCCTCTAGACGTCACTCTTTAGGATCGGTCCAGATCGACGTGAGCATTTCGGAGTTGAACCACTTTCTAAAGGGACTTTTTGTCACTTTAGAGTGTTCAATTTTCTGGATTGGTCACTCGGAGTTCTGGCCATAAATCTAAGATCCGGAGTTCTTAAAAACCAGAGATTCTCCATAGGCTCCTGTCTTGCATGGACAAGCATACAGGACGGTTCGGGAGAAGTTGCTTCCCTATTTGGTGCTGGTCTTCTGAAGAAGAGATCAGTATATGGATCCCTGTTATCAAAATTTGGGGTTTCTCCGAGCCAGAGGACAGCTTTATTGTTCGCCCCTCTGTCAGATCATCTGTTTCCTTCTCAGTTAGTGAAGGATATATCTCGCTCGCTAACTGAGAAGGCGACACAAGACCTACTTGTACAAACATCCAAGAAGGGACGTCCTGTAGTGTCGATGAATAAGAGTCGTCCTCGGCAGCCCTTTCGTGGAGGTGCAACGGCTCGTCCCCCTGCCAGAAAGAAGAGCTCTGACAAGAGAGGAAGGTCTTCCTTCAGACCTTTCAAGAAAACTAAATGACTTGTTGTTCCTTCAAGCACCAGTGGGTCGCCAGACTCCTGACTTTGCAGGAGTATGGGGCACAAAAAGGGGAGACCGACCCTTGGTCAGTCCTCGGTCCTAAAGAAAGGATACGTAATCCCCTTCGAGGACAGTCCTCCCCTAACATCTACGCCTCGGAACTGTCGGCGAGGTACAGATAACCCTGTAATGAGAAAGACTCTTCTAAAGGTGGAACAAATGTGGGAAAAGGAGGCCATCGAACTTGTGCAGGATCCACACTCCCCGGGATTTTGACAATCGCCTTTTTCTAGTACCAAAGGCATCGGGGGGTGGAGACCAGTACTGGACGTAAGCGCTCTGAATCGCTTTGTTCAGAAAAAGAAGTTCCGTATGGAAACGTCCGCCTCAGTAATGTCCGGCTCTTCGTCCAGGAGATTGGATGGTCTCTCTGGACTTGCAAGATGCGTATTTCCACGTTCCCATTCACCATTTGTCAAAGAAATATCTTCGGTTTGTAATAGGAGACAAGATTTTTCAATTCAGGGCTCTGTGTTTCGGTCTGTCTACAGCTCCACAGGTATTCACCAACCTGATGGCAAATGTAGCAAGATGGCTTCACCTAGAGGGAATAAACATCTCCCTCTACTTAGACGACTGGCTGATCAGGGCGAAGTCGGAGATTCAGTGCTTGGAGGACTTATCAATAACAAGAAACATGATAGAATCGCTGGGTTTACTCGTGAACCTCGAGAAGTCGCAGCTGATCCCCAGCCAGAGCTTGGTCCTATCTGGGGATTCAGATGGATTCTCGGGGTTTTCGAGTATTTCCTTCGCGAGAAAGAATCATTCGGAGGTTTGTCGAAAATCTCGAGCTTCTTTAGAGAGAGAGCAGTTCAGCGAGGGATTATCTGAGCCTTTTAGGGACCCTATCCTCGCTAGAAAAGTTCTTCTCTCTGGGGAGGCTTCACCTTCGCCCTCTTTCAGTTTTTCCTGAAAGGGGTGTGGAGTTGGAAGACGGGACAACTCTCAGACACCTTCCCACTTCCATAAGAGATAAAAGATCACTTGAAGAAGTGTGGATCCCTTCCTCTTCAGAAGAACGAAGGCGTATCGCTTGCCCTGCAGAACCCAGACCAAGTGTTGTATTCCGACGCTCCCGAGTCGGGATGGGGAGCGACGCTAGGAGCAAGGGAGGTGTCAGGCACCTGGACAAAGGAACAGGTGTCCTGGCACATCAATTGCAAGGAACTAGTGGCCATACACCTAGCCTTAAGGTTCTTCGAGGAGATAGTCAGAGGCGGGGTGATACAGATAAACTCGGACAACACCACGGCTCTGGCTTACATACGCAAGCAAGGAGGCACGCACTCTTTCTCCCTCTTTCAGTTAACAAAAGACCTGTTAACCTGGACAGAGGAAAGAGGCATAACTCTTCCTCAACAGATTTTGTGGCCAAGGATAAAGAATGTGAGAGCAGACAGACTAAGCAGGAGGAATCAGGTCCTTCCCACAGAATGGACTCTACACGAAGAATGTGTCGAAGTCTTTGGTCCCTGTGGGGGGAGACCTCACATAGACCTGTTTGCGACGTTCCTCTCCAAAAGAGTAGAGATCTTTTGCTCTCTAGTAGAAGATCCGAGAGCCTTTGCAGTAGACGCGTTTCTCCTGGATTGGTCGGGTGTAGACGCCTAAGCCCTTTCCTCCCCCGTTCAAGATCCTGGGGGAAGTGCTCAGGAAGTTCGTAGCTTCAAAGAGCACGAAGTTGACCCTAATAGCCCCATTTTGGCCAGCTCAAGAATGTTCACGGAGGTACTGGAGTGGATAGTGGACTTCCCCAGATCTCTTCCAAGCAGACCATCTACTCAGACAACCCCACTTCGAGAGGTTTCATCACAACCTCCCAGGTCTCGCTCTGACTGCCTTTCGACTATCGAAAGACTTGTCAGAGCGAGGGGCTTTTCTCGCAAGGCTGCGGGCTCTATCGCTCGAGCCCGCAGAGCTTCGACGAGAAGAGTATATCAATCGAAGTGGGGAAGTCTATAGGAGGTGGTGTAAGAGTCAGAAGCTGTCCTCCTCCAGTACCTCTATAGTTAACATTGCCGATTTCCTCCCTCTTTCTGAGAGAGGAATCGCACCTATCTGTGTCAACAATAAAGGGATACAGAAGCATGCTGTCTTCAGTATTCAGAAATCGAGGGCTAGAAATTGCAGATAACAAAGATCTACATGATTTACTTAGATCCTTTGAAACTTCAAAAGCAGCAACTCCTAGAACACCTAGTTGGAATCTGGATGTGGTCCTGAAATTCCTTTCCTCGTATAAATTCGAGCCTTTACATCTGGCTTCCTTCCGCGACGTCACTAGGAAATGCTTATTCCTGTTGTCCCTCGCTACAGCCAAGAGGACGAGCGAATTGCACGCTCTGGACTCCACAGTGGGGTTTCAAGGAGATGCTGCTATCTGCTCGTTCCAGACATTGTTTCTGGCGAAGAACGAAAACCTGTCAAAACAAAACCTTGGCCCAGAAGCTTTTGAGGTAAAAGGTCTATCTAGCCTCGTAGGCAGAGAGACAGAGAGGTCTCTATGTCCAGTGAGAGCTCTTAAATTTTATTTAGAGGAAGAGACAGATGGGAGCTTGTCAACAAGGTCTTTGGTGTGCTGTGAAGAACTCCAAAAGACTCATGTCCAAAAACTCCTTGGCCTTCTTTGTGAGAAGCGTAATTACTGACGCACAAGAACTGCTCGGAGGAATCCTTCGTTCTTCTAAAGGTTAAGACCCATGAGGTGAGAGCAGTAGCAGCGTCCTTGGCGTTCCAAAAAGAATATGTCTCTTAAAAATATCATTGAGACTACTTCTGGAGGTGCAATTCAGTGTTGCGTCTCATTACCTGAAGGATGTGAAAGTGACTTATGAGAAGTGCTTCTCTCTAGGTCCATTTGTATCAGCAGATACAGTGCTGGGTCTTGGAGCAAATACTGATCCTTAAAATAGTTTTTGATTTTATCGTACATGATCCCTCTTGTTCAGATATGTGCTTGGTTTTCTATTAGCAAGCTCACGGATGTCGCAACGGGCGCATAGTGTCATTGCTCTGGTAGGGGATCAAGGGTATATATGGCTAGTGGGGGGGTACAAAATTTTTTTTGTATATTTTGTATAAATGAACGTGTAATTATGTTTTCGAGTTTTTGGTTGTTTGTAAGGTGTTCGGGGATAACTCCTTGCAATCTTAGAACTAACATGGATGTTAGGATCAGGTGATCGGGATCGGTGTTGTGCTCCTTGAACAAGGTGTATTGTCATGTTAGTGGAATAGCACCCAATGACAAAGGCCTATAGGCTCTGCCGAGTAAGTGGATAAGACCCCATTGGCAGACCCACAAGAACTCTTTAGCCATAGATCAATATCTCGCTGAGGCTCTTGAGCTAAGCAGACTCCAAGGCAGTAGCCGCGAAGTCGTCAGCCCTAATAAGGTAGGAACCAAGGTTTATTAATACCTACAACACACTGTTGTTTACCTGTCTATTTCAGTAGTTAGATCTCTTACCCACCACCAATGGGTGCTAATGAGCTAAGTATATATCTGGCAGGGAAGTTGAATTATATAAAAATGATTGTCATGTTACCAATAAAGTTTTATACATAACTTTACCTGACAGATATAATAACGATTAATTGCCCACCCAGCCTCCCCGCAGGAGAACAGGTGGAAGAGAAGAATTCTGATTAGAAAACGGGAATGGTTCCTAGTCCTGCCACCCAGGGCAGGGCAGTAGATCACCTGACCTACCGGTAGCGTGTGCCGCGAAATTTGAAATTCTGTCGGAGACGACGGAGTCTATAGCTAAGTATATATCTATATCTGTCATGGTAAGTATAATAAAAACTTTATTGTAACATGACAATATCATTTTTTCTGTCGCTGGTGCTGAAAACACCTGTGTTTTCAGTACCTCCGTCTTAGGATTTTGGAAACTTCATTGCCGCTAAGTATCCTAATTGTCTTTTGATTTATTTACTTGGATTTGTGGCTTGGCATACGCTATCTTAAATTGATTTGAATTTGATTCATTTTGCATAAGAGATCTGAATCTAGTTAGGCTAGTTTCAGAGGGGGGGTTGTTTCTGCAAAGATAGGGTGTGGCTACCGAAAGCTTCGGTAGATCCGCACTTGGTATGCATGAGGGTATGGGTCTTGCTTCTTTGTTGAGATTTGTCATGTAAGGAGTGTGAGACTTTGTCTATTCCGTAAGGAAGACGTATGATTCGTATGTACGCAATTAATCAGTAAACATGTCTAATTCCGTAAGGAAAAGAATGATTCGTATGTACGCAATTAATCAGTAAACAAAAGTCAGGGTAGTGAACCTGCTAACCTTCCTGTAGACTTTATTTTGCCTAACCCTATAGTATGGCCTACGGGTTATGAATATGTCTGCGAGAGGTGATCGCTCTCTTCCTTGATTGTTGTGAAGAGTGCTACTTCTGTTATTGTTACTCCTAACCCTGTAATGTTGCCTTTTGGGCCCTAAAACAGTGTCTGTAGAGGTTATTGCCCTTTCTCTTATTCTCTTTCGATTCGTAACTTAGAATCGAAAGTGCTTGCTTTAGAGAGCAATAGTGAAGTGGCTAAGTGCAGTGACAGTGCCCCTTGTTTAGTGGAGGGTGCGTCAGATCGGCGCTTATAACGCCTCTAGGTCTAGACCTCTGTCGGACTCCCAGGACCACAGGGAGAGGGCATGTCGAAAGCCGGGGGGAGGAGGGGTTACGAGGAACCCCCAACCGATCTGGCTGCCTTCGGCAGTTTCTGATGAAATCCCCAGACTGCCAAGTTCGTGCACTGCGCACGAATCCTGTAGGATTGCTTCTCGTCCTCCGAGGGCTCCTCCCCGCGCAAGGGTTGGAGCTCTCGGAAGGACTCGCGCCCTCTAAGGAGCTTTAGAGAAGAGGACGCTTCACGTCCTCTCTCTCGTCAGGAGGGAACGGTTCAGATCCGCCCCATAACGCCTCTAGGCCTGGACCTCTGTCAGACTCCCAGGACAAGGGAGAGGGCATGTTAAAAGCCGAAGGAGGTTACGGGGAACCCACATCGATCTGGCGTCCCTTCGGTAGGACCTGTTGACGCTTCCCAGCTGCGGAAGATCGTGCACGTGCACGAATCTCGAAGGATTGCTTCTCGTCCTCCGAGGCGTCCTCCCCGTGCAGGGGTTGGAGCTCTCGGAAGGACTCGCGCCCTCTAAAATAGAAGACTTTATAGAGAGGACGCTTCACGTCCCTCTCTCTCTCGTTATGCGTTTCAGTGAGATGTAAGAAGGCGAACGGTCGCCTGATCACGTGTACGTCTTTCCACCGAGAAATATGAAAAGAAGGCAGTTTTCTCTCGCTTGTTTTGACGCCTGTCAGGAGCGTGACGCTTTTCTGCACGCTTCTTTTGACGCTCGGCTTGAACGGGACGCTCTGATGGACGCCGAGCGTCCTCGCCAGTGGACGCCGAGAGCGAGCAGCCCAGGACGCCGAGCGTCCTCGCCAATGGACGCCGAGCGCGCCAGGACGCCGACGTCCTCCCAATGGACGCCGAGCGACGCCAGGTTTGTCTCCTGGCTGAACGTTTCTGTTGAACTCTTCAAGCTCTTGTTTAAGATTTAAGCCTCAAGAATGTGAAGTAAGCAGTGCTTCGGAGGAAGCTTAAAGTGAACAGATAACTTCATCTTCGAAACCCAGCAAGAACCTCGGGTTTCGTGAATTCAAGAGGTCTCTGTCAATATTATATTTGCTTTTTCGCAAAGGTGGATGGAGTTAAAGGAAAGCTCAAGGGAAGATCTCGTTTTCTCTACCGCAGTCAAGACTTTGCGATAAGGCAGTTACGGGTTATGTAAAGGCTCGATGTCCTGCACGTCAGGACTCTCAGCGACGTTCAGTTAGGATTTCTTGCAAAGGCACTCATCAAAAGGACGCTCTTCAGGAAAGCGCAAGACAGGACTTCCTTTGCCATACTGCCAATAAATTTTAAGCTTTAGCAGGCATTAGTTGTGATACGGGAGAGGAGCTGGTTGGAGGAGTTTTCTTCCTCTTCCCAGGATAATTTTGCAAGCTTTTTAGCCCATCTGAAAGGGTTTTTCAGATGATAGATTTTGTTTAGTTTCTTAGCTAGTCGGGACTACGCTGCCGAATTGAACATCGTCGTTCTAAACCTGCCGTAAGCCCTGTCTCTTAACAGGATTATTGCCCCTTCCGCGTTTGAGACGGAATCAGAAAAATAAAATACTCTACTTCCTGGATTACGTTTTGTCAATTCAGTGACTTTCCCCCATTGACAATATACTATCGTTTTGTCAAGTGAGTGGGTATCCCCTCATTGACAAAATATCTCTTTGTCCCGTAAATGGGTTAGTTCTCATCGACAAACATCTCATTAACTTGATATTGCGTAAGCGAATAAGCTCTTATTGACAAGATTCGGAAGAGCTCTCATTCGTCATTCGCAGACTCGTACAAGAAATAGACTTGTAGACTACGTCAATGAACGCTTATGTCCAATAACATAAGAAGCTTGAGCTGTCTTCGATTCTCTAAGTTTTGTTCATGAAACTTGCCTGTCCGATATGTATGTAGCTGTATTTCCGAATTCAGCTATATATATGTCTGCCAGGTAAGTATGAACAAACTTTATTGTGATATAATAAAATATTTGCCTTGCGTTATTTTACTACTGGTTGGTTCAAGTCATATACGCTTGCTGTAGTTACCTCTTCGGATGGCAACCGAGAGGTCTATTGTCTATTTTAAGGAACCAAATTTAATCGTTACTCCCTGCAGCCCTTCCAGGAGTTTCCGATTTATCTTTTACCGTTGTATGGTAGTGTTCTGACGACACAAACGCATCTATGTATTTAGCATTTTCTGTTTCGCTTAAATATACCAGCTTGAGAGTCTCTTTCTGCTCAAAAAGTAACGGACCTATTTCTTCGTAGAATAGGGTAGCTGGCAACCCAGACATAAAGTTAAGAGACGACGTTCGTCAAGCTGCTGGCTGCTGCTGTCCAGTCCAACCGAGCCAGTAACAGATCGTGCGCTGTCATGCGCGTAGGTTACGTCTCTCTCCTGCGGGATTGACTGACTAAACCGTATCTCTGTGCTGACGGTTACGTCTCTCCTGCGGGATTGACTGACTAACTGTATCTGTGTCCTACAATCACGGACTTTAGCCTAAGATTGAGGGGATTTCTTACGTGAATGAATAAACTTTGCATTCGTTTTGCCTTACTATGTTCCACGAGTTATCTCTTAATCCTTTCGGTGCTCGTTACCCCGCACGGTATAGAACTACGAGTCTACCGCAACATTGCACTTTTTATGCTCTCCTGCTTAGGGCAAAGCGCAGCCTTATTAGGGAAGTAAGCATACTCGGGGAGGGGAATGGATGAGCTTGCTGGGGACCATTTTCCTTCCTGAAGAAGTTTTGTTTCCCCGAATAGACTGCAATTCAGACCACAGTTTTTTTTCCTACCGGGAAACTGAAATATTATTCAAGATCTAGGAATGATTCTGAACATCTCTCAGTGCGGTCTATCACCTGAGGTGATAGAAAGAAGTGTCGGACATCTGGATAGGGGTTTCAGATGTCCTGGATCTTAATCTGAAGAAGTAAATGCAATTCGGTCGTCCCTCCAGTCCTCGAAACGAGTTTTTGGAACCAGTGGTCCAGATCAACTCTGATATTCCACAGCTCTCTCATATCTTAAGAAGTATCTTCTCTCGGTCCCTGCTCGAGTTTATTTCGAGAAAGAGCCTACTATAACAACTGCGTAGAATGTAACGATCCTCTACAGGTTCGTTACGATTGCAAAAGTCCGTACGAATCGTCTCGATCGACGGCAGCAAACTTTTGACTTCCGAGTGGAATCTTTCTTTAGAAGTAAGTTGAGAGTAGTGGAGACTTTAGGGACGCCCTTTCATTCTTCTCTTCGATATGTTGAGGACGAAGAGGCTTCTTCTTCTCTGCTCCCTTATTCTCGATCCGGGATCGGTACCATTAAACGCCATCCTATGATATTAAACGGGGATGGATGTTTAGTCTCTTTTCCCCTTTTTTCAATCGCTTAGGAAATGTAATAAGAGGATTTATGACGTCACAGGGAGCGACAATGACGCTGATCGCCCCATGTTGGCCTTCAGGATCCTGGATTCCACAGAGGTCACATACTTCCTAGTTCACTTTCCAAGGACCTTGTCCGAGAGAGTCGGTCTACTCTAACTCGAAAGGTTACCGTCTTCCATTTCCGTCTGAAGAATGGGATAAGCTGGCAGTCACAACTATTAAGAATACGCAAATATGTTGTTGACGGCCTTTGGGCTCAGAGATTTGCGTCTGTCAAACAACAAAGCCCTTCACGATCTTTGAGTTCTGTGGAATCTCGAAACTCGCTCACCATCTACTTTTTGTCTCACCTGTGTTTTCTCGGAGTCAGACACTCATGCGAGATCAGGCGACATATAGTAGCCCTGAGTTTCTTGTTGACGAAGTCGGTTGCGTTTATACACCCCCGATGATCGTGTAACATGAGACCAGGTTGGACCTGTCAGGCATCTTCCTTCGGGACTGAATCGCCTGTTTGCTCCTCGCTCCTTTCTCCCTGGCACCAGAAGCTAGAGTCAGGAGTTGATTCGCTGACGACGTTGGGTTGCGTTGATACACCCCCCAAGGTTTGCTAGATTGAATCGTCGCCCAGGCAGTTCAGACACTCATCCTTCAGCGAAGAATAGTGCCTTATGGTCTTCAGGGTACAGCCTTGCTGTCCTTGATTCGTCTGACTGGTCAACTGGTCGTCATCTGACTTTAGTACAGACGGACTGACTGTGCATGTCCAGATCGAACTTTCAATATGGAACTTGACGTAGTCTGAAGTTTTCTTGATGTCAAAGCATTCGAACTCTCCTACCTGTTAACTTCTTGCATGTGATCAGGAGGCCTTCTTCTAACCACCCTAGATATGACAAAGAGGGTTAGTGAGATTTTAAGCCATCGTCACAAGTTTTGGCTTTAGAGACAAGGCGGTGTGCTCTCTAAGCCTTTCGTTGTGGCCTAAGAATGGAAACCCTTCTTGTCCTTGGCCAGGAGCTTGGAAGCAAGGATGGCACAAGTTAGTGGGCAGGAGCCAGAGAGAGTCCTGTGCCCTGTCGGGTCTCAAGTTTTATCTACATAAAACTTAAGAAAGTCGAAGTCATTCGGGCAATCTGCAGTGTTTCGAAAAAGACCAGACTTGCCCATATCGAAGAACCCACCCTGGCTTTAGTGTTAAGGAGTTCTTTCAAAAAATGCTCCTTCATTGTGTTTGCACAAAGATTTGAAATCTTTTTATCTGAATGCTCACGAGGTGAGGGGCGCGGCCTCGGAAGCATTTCAACAGAGCATGGCACTCAGCAACATCCTGAGTACCATTTTTTAGCGAAGCAACTCTGTGTTCACTTCACACTCCCTGCGAGATGTGAAGATGGCATATGAGATCTGCTGCTCGCTAGGGCCATACGTGTCTGCAGACACAATCTTGGGGGCAAGAAGTACCACTCATCCTATCCTGTAGAAAAATGGTTAGGAAGAGCTCTTAATTTAGTTGAGTCGCCGACAACGGCGACTTCTTAACTCTTAAGCCTTAGTAAACACACCTTGACTTTTGGATAGGTTAGTCAGGTGGTGATATATATATTTATATATATATATTTTATTTTACTTCTTAGCCCTCATGGTATGGTCAATATGGTCTAGTCTCATTGTGGTCACGACCCCCGTTGACAGATCATCTGGAGTGCACCAGCTTTATAGGTCTCTACCTCGCTGGCAACTCTAGTAAAGCAGAAGCAGACTTGGGTGACAGTTATCACGAAGTCAGCTATGCTAACAGGTGGAACCAAGATGTAAATCATCTGCATGCATTTGTTTCCCAAAAATCCTTCTATTCTGTCCCTTCCACCTCCAACGGTGGGATTCAGCTATATATATATCTGACAGGTAAGTTTCATGAACAAAATGATATTGTTATGATACAGTAAAGTTTTGTTCATACTTACCTGGCAGATATATATAATCAAGTACCATACCCACCTCCCCTCAGGGGACAGTGGAAATAAATAAAAATTATGAATAGAAAATGGGAATGGTTCCTGATACCCGCCTCCCAGCGGCGGGAATGGGTACTAACCAACCCCTGGCCGACCATACTGCGTTGTGGTCGGAAGTTTTTAAAATTCTGTCGGACTTCAGAAAAATACAGCAGATATATATATCTGCCAGGTAAGTATGAACAAACTTTATTGTATCATAGCAATATCATTTTCAAGGCAGTTTTGAAATCCAATATGGCGGTAATTGAGTGGCTGGCTGTTCTAACCACAGACAGTCTACCAAGCCTTCCCAGCACTCATTTGAACAATGTTAGTGTATATATGTAACATTTACTGATCTTACTCAAGATTGCAGCTGATTGCTTACTCAAGATTGCAGTTGTAATCAGCACAATAAAACATTTTGTTGCCTATATTAGTGAAAGTATGAAACTTTTTAGGCACAGATTGGTGCAGTAACCGTATCCTGGTATGGCAGTGAATTGCACATGCGTCAGTTTCAGATTTCCTGTCGTACAGATAACATTGTGTGGTGGGGGTACGGCAGATTCTGTCAGTGGTGCCGTACTGCTCTCTTGACTTAATGTAGGTACGGCGGTTAGCTGTATCCGTTTACCAGTTTGCTAATCATACTCTATTTATTATGACCAGAGTTTGGCTTTTAGGTGGGACAGTCCTGCTTTTTGAACATCTGTGTTCCTCCCCACCTATTTTTTTTTTTTTTTTTATATATATATATATATATATATAGCAAAATGGAATAGGGTGGTTTTGGGTGGGTTAACTATTAAAGTAGGCAGTTTTAAGCAATTTTTGAGGGGGGAATATCAGGATAACACGTATTTACTTATCAAGGGGGGTTCTGGGCCCTATCCCCTGCGGATAACGAGGCCCCACTGTAATAAACAATTGAAGAGCGCAAAACGCCGCAAAGAATGCCTTAGTTCCCTTAGATAAGTACTGGTTAGAGGTCAGGTTTACGATTGTTGTGATGAAAGTACCCCCAGCGTCTATGGGTACAAGTGGTGTGCGGATTTAGCACAGAAAAAGGGAAGTTTGTTGACACAAGCGACTGCAAACATTGAGATGGCATCAATCTTCTAACATTTTTAATTGTAAGTAAAAATTTCGAAAGCGTCATGGGGGTAGTGTGCACTGCGTTGGCCACACTTTTCATTACCCTCTGTTTAAATCTTAAAATATGGCCTTAATTTCTAACTTTGGAGAAAATACTTACTTAAAAAGACAGTAAAGGTCGAGCTCGTGCTATCACCACCTACAACTCATGACTGATGACATCTCCGGTGTCAGGACGTGTTAAAGTACTTTTTTGGAGGGTTGCCACAAATGCCGTAGTCAGTGGCTCTCGCCCAGTATCCCAGGTTTGGTTGGTTTACCCTACCATTCAAAAGATTGAAGTTTCGTCAACATGAGTTGATATATGAAAGCGCTATACGAACTAAAATAAGCATGTGAGATCTTCGTAATAAAAACATGTTTTCAAGGCAGTTTTTAAATCCAATATGTCGTTGACCGACTGAGGTTCCGTTCGTAACTGGCATCGATGCCACATCCTTGCCAGCCTTCCCAGCGCTCATTTGAACAATATTAGCTTATATATTAACGTTTATTGATCTTACTCAAGATTGCAGATGTAATATGCGCAATAAAACATTACGTTCCCTATAGGGTAAAACAACCGACTGGACTAGCCAAGCCACTGACTACCACGTTTGAGGCCACCCTCTGAAAAAGTATGTTCATACATTCAAACTTACCCGTCAGATATATACATAGCTATCGACTCCGTCGTCCCCGACAGAAATTCGAATTTCGCGGCACACGTTACAGGTAGGTCAGGTGATCTACCGGCCTGCAGCTGGGATGGCAGGACTAGGAACCATTCCCGTTTTCTAATCAGATTCTCTCTGTCGCTGGGAATGTAAACAAACTATGTTTACTTTCCCTCCTGATTTGATTTTCGTGTTACATCGCCATCGATCTTCTGGGCCGACTTTACAGGGAAGTACTGGATCGGTGGTTCGGCATACGCTTTTAATAACTTTTTAATAACTTTTAATGAATTGAACTTCGAAGTTTTCGAAGAATAGAGGATGTGTAACGACCGAAGTTTTCGGTAGACAATTACATAGTTGCAAGAAAGGGAAATATAAATATTTATTCATTGATAAAGTGTATAAATGTTAGAATTTGATTGAGGAAAATAAGGTAACTTCCTATTTGAGGAGGTCAGAAAAACATAGAACTAGATATGCTTTCTTTAGAAGCTTTAATAGCTCTCGTTCTGACGAGCAGTTAGAATATTAACAGTACTAGTATGTTGTTTCCTCATCACCTTCTTACTTCACAGAAACTACAAATTCATTTGCAATTTGAAGATAAAGGAATGTAGCTCAAGATACGAGCTATTATAAGGTAAGAAGTGATTATAGTGTTCCCCATTGCAATAGAGGGTGCGTCTGATCGGCTCTGTCTCGCTCCAGGCCTAGACCTCTTCCAAGCTCCTGGCCCGGAGGAGAAGGAAAGTCGAAAGCCGTACGGAGGTTATGGAGAACCCTCCCCACCGATCAGGCGTCCCTCGGCAGGTTCTGTAGGACGTCCCAGACTGCCCAAGGGATAGCCATTAGAAAGGCATCCTAATTCAATGTGTTCCCCTTATTATTATCGTCTTGACGAATAAGGAGAAGAAACATTCAACGGCGTAGATTAAATGAAGATGCAAGATAATCTCGTCTGGCTATCGGAACCTCAGAAGAGACGGAGAAAGGAAGACATCATTCGATACAGTTGCGGTAGAGGCATTGCCGTATCCGGGTTCGTCCCCCGTACAGCTGGAGGGGGGGGGGGGCGGGGGGGGGGGGGGGGGGGGGGCTCTATCCATGGGGGTTTGAAATAGTTATTTCAATAAATTCCTGATCGGTACGTGTATATGAAAATATACCTATTCTGAGAATAACGAATTAGATAATAAAGAATATTTGTTGATCGAATGAATTATATGGATCTCGTTTAAGTGATTACACATATATATATATATAACTTTTAAGCTTCTAGCTCCTCGGGCACGAAGCTCCGGTAATGAGGCTCAATGCGCCTAAAGCGTCTGAAACAAGGTGCAAAGCGCCTGAAACGAGGCGCAAAGCACCTGAAGAGCCTGAATAGAGGCGCAAAAGCGCCTGAAGCACTATGAACCAGGATCTTCATCGGAAATGGAAGTCCTCTCATTCAGAAGAAAGGGAGGGCTATGGACGAAAATGGAAGTATTGTCGAATTCTAAGCAAAGAACAAGTGTACAAGAGATCGGAACCTTCCGCACACGGATCCTTCCGCACAAGCGGAACCTTCCAGAAGGCGGAAGATTCCAGATTCGAATCGCCTTCCAGGCTCTTGGAATTTTCCAAGAAGGAATATTTTCCAAATGTGCAGAACATTTCACATAAGCGGAGTTTGACAATAACTCGGAACCTTCCGCACAAGCGGAAACTTCCAGACGTACAGAACTTTCCAGGCGAGGAATCGCCTTTCAGACGCTCGGAACTTTCCAAGCGGAAAATCTTTTTTCCGGATAAGCGGAACATTCCGACGCGAAACTTTCCAGGTGCGCGGAACCTTCCGCACAAGAAAAACTTTACAAGCGCGATAACGTCTGGCTAGGATCCAGGAGTATTCTGATCACGATACTCCTCCTAGGCGCCAGGAGTATTCGGAATGCAATACTCCTGCCAGGTGCCAGGAGTGTTCCGATCACGATACTCCTCCCAGGCGCCAGGAGTATTCGGAACGCGATACTCCTGCCAGGCACCAGGAGTATTCCGAGCACGATACTCCTCCCAGGCACCAGGAGTATTCGGAACGTGATACTCCAACCAGGCGCCAGGAGTATTCCGATCACAATAATCCTCCTAGGAAAGCGATACTTCTGCCAGGCGCCAGGAGTATTCCGAGCACGATACTCCTCCCAGGCGCCAGGAGTATTCTGAGCACGATACTCCTCCAGGCGCCAGGAGTATTCGGACGTGATACTCCTACCAGCGCCAGGAGTATTCCGATCACGATACTCCTCCTAGGAAAGCGATACTTCTGCCAGGCGCCAGGAGTATTCCGAGCACGATACTCCTCCCAGGCGCCAGGAGTATTCGGAACGCGATACTCCTGCCAGGCGCCAGGAGTATTCCGAGCACGAGGAGTATTCCGATCGTGAGACTCCTCCCAAGCGCAGGAGTATTCTAGGCAAGATACTCCTGCTTAGCGCCAGGCTCTTTCTCCTACAAGAAGAGCCTGACATCCGCCAAAGAGTCCTCCAGGCGAAAGGTGAAAGACATTAGAGGCTTCTCCTGATAAGGGACGGGAGTTGTCGCACAGGCGACCGTCGCCCTTGTCAGGATAGTCTTAATGCAATAAAGGCAAGAGCAAGTTCGGCTATTTCCTGGCAGGGACTCAAGATGTAGCACAGGCTGCCGTAGCCCTTGTCAAGTTAGTCGGTACTGCTAAAAGCCCTTCACCTTTCGAAAGGAAGCGCTCTCCTCCAGTTGCTCAATCTTCTCCCAACTTGAGGAATGGAAGATAGAGCAATTGTGAGAATTAGTTCAATAGTAAGTGGATATTAAAATCATCCTCCTTCTAAAAAATAATGCAACCAACCATTTTCAGAAAGAGGGGCAATCGTTTGGAAGTTGAACAAGATTCGTACGAGCTCTCATTCATTGATTAGAGGCTCTTCCAGATAAGAAAGGCGTAAAATACGGACTTATCTCCAAGATAATAAAAGCTGGAGAGTTCTCTTCGATCCTCGGTTTGTCATTTGCGATCTCTTTTGACTAATACTCATTCGGGTTTATTGACGAAAAGAACGAAGAGAGTAAGATTTCCATTCTTTCTCTGCATGTCGGAGAGGAAAGAATGTCGTAGAAGACTTATTGTATACGACTACTGAATGACACGTCATATACGCATACCATAGTTGCCTTTCTGGTTCGCTATGGAATTATCTATATCCTTAGAGGATTTTCCTAGTAAGGACTTCGCTTAAAAGGTTTGTTTCGGCAATACCTACGGTATTTAACAAAGGTTGGTTTGGCTTAAATTTGCATTATTGAGAGCTTTCTTAGGCTCGAGAATAATTTTATTATATCCCTTCATTGAAGAGGGAGTAACTGGCAACTCAGAATGAATGCAGCCAGGCAGTGAACGAGACGGATTTGTAACGCCAATTCAGTACCATCCGGTTCTCGGGTCGTGAGCGGTTGGTTACATCTCTCTCTCCTAAGGGATCGAATGGTTCACGCGTATATTCCCCCTACAATCAGGGACTTAACCACGAATTGAGGGGTTTTTAGGCAAACATGAATAACATAGTAATTTCGTTTTGCTAAGGATCTCTTTCTGCCTCGGCGAGGAAAGAATGTAGTAGAAAATTCACCTTAAGATAACGGTTACGGTTTAAGCCTTATGCACACACCGTGGTTAATTACAGAATTCCTACTATCCTTACAAGAGTTTCCTAGATGAATGCTGTTTACCACAATGTGACGGTATTATAAAGGTTTTAATTCGGCAGAGCCCGATTTAGCCTATTTGGAAACAGACACGGAACGTAACGATCGTTCGATGCGGGATTTTCTTTTGCACGTCCGTGAGAACCTTCTTGATCGACGATAATAACTGTTAACGTATGTTTACATTTATGGGAAAGAGTTGTGAGAACCTGCGGAATGTATTCAGACTTCTTCGCAAGGTAGAAGACGAACGAGCTTCTTATAGTTTGTTGCTTCCTTTTCCTCGAAACAAGAGGGGTAGTAAGATACGCCATCTTTAATTTAAATAGGGGGATAAACTTTAGTCTTTTTTTTTCCCCACCCCTAGTTAATATATTCTTAACAGATATTAAGATAAATGGGCGTTAAAAGAAGAAGATGAAGGCATCATTTTGGCAATAAAAAGGTTGGATTCACAGAGGTCACGTACTTCTCTCAGCATGTGTCGGAAGGTTTTTTCTAAGTAGAGATTTTATCGGAATCTATTATAAATATTGGACCTGAAAATCTATCCACTGAGTCCGTCTGCGTGCAGACTGACCAGAAGTAAATATGAATGAGAGGATTTTTCAAGGGAAGCTTGATAATTCTTTCAAATATGTTAAAGACATAGAGTTGCTGCAGATCGTGCTAGATGGAAAGGGGAAACTGTCCTCTTCCGATACCTCTGTGAACCACATAATGGTTTTCTTCCCTTTCAGGGGGAAGAATCACCTTGGTATTTTATGCTATCAATGAACACAGTAAAAAGATATACTCTGTCTCGACAAAGAATATTAGAGATAGTAGAGAATTAAGATCTTCGGGATCTTATACAATACCTCTATACGATAAGAGTAGGAGATCTTATACTTAGAATGGGATCCTAATTTTGGGCCTCAGATTCCATGTTCCGTCAAGATGGAACTACTGCTCATCAAATGTTTTTCTCCTGGTCCTAAACGATCAACAAAAGGACAAGTGAAATTTTGGCTTTAGAATCTGGAATCAAATTCTATGAAGACTCGGCAATGGGTTCTGGCCGGCAGGAATAGTATGTTTGGCAAAAGAACTAAACGCTTTTATTCCTGGATCAACGCTTTCAGATAGAGGTTTCGTTGTTCGGGTAATGTATTGACGTTGTCATCTACAGAAGAAGACAAGGTTTAAACGTTTACTGACAGAGTCTTGGGAACGCGATGAGGGCTCAAACTACTTCCCAAAAGGTTCAGAGAGATACATTAAAGAGCTAGAAATCAGGAGTCCTACCAATTTCAGCTCAGAATCTCTTTAAACTTCCAGGCTCCTTCCCTTCCTTCGGGCAAGGATAGGGAAGCTTCTGCAACGAGAAAACTCATCAACATGTTAGGAGGAGAACTCGTTAGCAACGGAAGTATTCAATAAGGATCCTCTCTCGGAATTTTAGATTTCCTATCGTCTACTGGATGTAGCTGACTAAAAATCACCTCCCCTTGCTGGAAAGGCCAAAAGCTCAAAGTGAAAGAATTTCTAACACCCTTCTCCAGTCTCCTGATAAACGATGGTGGATCTTCAGGACTTTCGGACAATGTAGCGCCAGTCAGGCGCCAAATGCCAAAACAGGCGTGAAGACGCCAGAGAAAGACAGTCAATATGAACACTGTCACTGTCTGATGAGGAGAAGGAGCGGGCCTCCACCTGGCGCAGTGTGCTAGAGGCGAACAAATGGGGAAAAAGGTGTTCGATGTGGACATCGCCAGTTTTCCTCGAGACTCTTAACCCTCTTACGCCGATTGGACGTATTAAACGTCGAGTCAAAATGTCTCCCGTATGCCGATTGGACGTATCATACGTCGGCTCAAAAAAAGTTTTTTTAAAAATTCGCGGAAAAATACTTATAAAAGGCCTACCAGCCGAAAACTTTTGTATCACGCTCCTTGGGGGATGCTGGGAGTTCACGGATCAAGGCGTTGTTTTTGTTTACAATCGCTACGCAGGTCGCGCAAGCGCGAATTTCTTTCTTATCGCACTAAAAAGTATCAGTGACACATCTCAGAAATTATTTAGTCACTTTGACATAATTTTTGCACCATTTTAAATTATCCTTTACATGAAGTATTATATATGAAAATGTGCGCAATTTCATGTAAAATACAACAAAAAAATGCTCATAATTGTAGCTTTTATCAGTTTTGAGATATTTTCCATTATAAATAACGATAAGTGCAAAATTTCAAATTCAACCTTCAGTCAACTTTGACTCTACAGAAATGGCGCGAGAAACGCAATTGTAAGCTAAAATTCTTATATTATAGTAATATTCAATCATTTGCCTTCATTTTGCAACAAATTTGACGTCTCTAGCACAATATTTCGATTTATGGTGAATTTATGAAAAACTTTTTCCTTACGTTCGTGCGATAACTTCCGATAAATTTTTTGTGCGATTGTCCTAATGTTTGCACCCTTTTAAAATTTGCCGTTACATAAAGTTCTTTTATATATGGAAATGTGCGCAATTTCATGCACAATACAACTAAAAACAACGCATGGTTGTAGCTTTTATCAGTTTCGAAATATTTTCATATAAATAACGTTGTGCAAAAATTTCAACTTCCAGGTCAAACTTTGACTCTACCGAAAATGGTCGAAAAACGCAATGTAAGCTAAAACTCTTATATTCTAGTAATATTCAATCATTTACCTTCATTTTGCAACGACTTGGAAGTCTCTAGCACAATATTTCGATTTATGGTGAATTTATGAAAAAATTTCCTTACGTTCGCGCGGTAACTCTTCCGAAAAAATCAGAATTTTTGTGCGATTGTCGAAATGTTTGCACCATTTAAAATTAGCTGTTACATAAAGTTTTATATATGAAAATGTGCGCAATTTCATGTAGAATACAACTAAAAATGATTGAAGGTTGTAGCTTTTCTCTCTTTTCGAAATATTTGCATATAAATCACGATAAATAGAAAAAAACCACGTTCGGTCAAATTTGACTACCGAAATAGTTTGAAAAACAAAAAAAAACGCAATTGTAAGCTAAAACTTACGGCCTAGTAATATTCCGTCATTTTTCTTTATTTTGAAACAAATTTGAAGTCTCTAAAACAATATTGTGATTTATTGTGAATTTTTGAAAAATATATTTACCTTCACTACGCGCGCCGATTTCGCGGCCGCAAGTCTCCGAAATATGTACATCGCATTATCCTAATATTTGCTCCTTTTCATATTAGCCTTTTTATAGAGTTTCATATATCAAAATGTGCGCAATTCATGAAAAATACAATAAAAAGAATTGAAGGTTGTAGCTTTTTCCATCTCCGAAATATGTGCATATAAAAAAATATATATATAAATTTCGACATTCGGTCAAATTTAACGTCGTCCGAAAGGGTCAAAATCTGCAATTCTATCCAAAACTCTTACAGTATCGTAATATTCAATCATTTGTCTTAATTTTTGAAACAAATTGGAAGTCTCTAGAAACAATATTTAGAATTCGGTGAATTTTTGAAAATAACATTTTTTTATGTCCGCGCGTTACGAATTCGTACATCATTTTGTGATAATATTTTTCCGGTGTTGATTTTATTGTTTTACTATGTATTATATATCAAAAGGATTGCAATTTAGTGTACAATACAACGAAAAAAAAAGTAACTCGTTAGCTTTGACCGTTTTTGCACAGCGTGATTTGAATACAATTATCTATGGATTTTTTTTTTTCGCTACCATATATCGCATTATTTACATATGATAATGATATTATTTTCATTTCTGATGATTGCATACTAAACTTCAGGCAATGGAAAAAAAAATGAGCCAAAAATGAACTCTAAATCTTCAAAACTAAGTGCGCTGTGATTTTTTTGAAAAGATTATTTTTTCCGCTTCCACGCTCACTCCAAACCGGCGCTGGCATACAGGAGAGTATTTGATTTTTAGGGCTTCGGCGTAAGAGGGTTACAAGCTCGAAGCTCCAGCAAGTGGGGAGAAGTCAGCCACGCGCCAGGCGCGAGGCTCTAAACAGGCGCAAGGCTCTGGCAAGGTGCGAAGCACCGGCCAGGCGCGAGGCGCCAGGCAAACAGGATGCGCCAGGCAGGCGCAAGGCGCCAGCCAGGGAACGAGGCGCCAACCAGGCGCAAGCCAGGCTCTAGGCTTCATCCAGATGAGATCCAGTTCAAAGAAAGTCCCTAGTCTTCTTTGAAACAATAGTGATCTCTAAAGCACTTCATAAGTGACTTGATGATACCTTCAAACAGCTGAGAATTTAAAGGCTCATGAAGTGCGAGCTTTTGCAAATTCTTGTTCTTTTCGTAACTATGTCAGGAAGACATATTAGCTTTAACATATGAGAGATGCAACGATGTGTTGACTGCTCATTACACGAAGGACGTCAAGTTAACCTACGAGAGATCCTTCTTCTTTGGTTATACATGTCAGCGGATACGTTGCTGGGATAAGGAGCCGACACTGATCCTTTAATAATGAGTTGAATTTATTTTAACTTAGTGAATTTTATTGAGGTTTGAAAGGAGTTTGGGGGATAACTCTTTTTCAATTTCTAGCGCGAAACCCTCATGTTAGGACAGGTGATCGGATCGGTGTTGCGCTCCTTAGTTATGCCAATAGGCATAGGCATATTGTCATATAAGCGGATTAGCACCCATTGACAAATGCCAATTAGGCTCGACCGAGTAAGTGGATAAGACCCCATCGGTAGACCCGCAAGAACTCTTGGCCACAGATCACTATCTTGCTAAGGCTCTTGAGACGAAGCAGACTCCTATGCAATAGCTAGGAAGTCGACCCTTCAAAGGGTGTCAATCAGCTATGTATATCTGACAGGTAAGTTGAATGTATGAACAAAATGATATTGTTATGATACAATAAAGTTTCATACATACTTACCTGGACAGATATATACGATTGAAGACCCAACCCAGCCCTCCCCGCAGGAGACAGGTGGAAGAGAGAATCTGATTAGAAACGGGAATGGTTCCTAGTCCTGCCACCCAGCGGCAGGCCGTAGATCACCTGACCTACCTGCCTGCCACCCAGCGCAGGCCGGTAGATCACCTGACCTACCTGTAGCGTGTGCCGCGAAATTCGAATTTCTGTCGGGGACGACGGAGTCGATAGCTATGTATATATCTGCCAGGTAAGTATGTATGAAACTTTATTGTATCATAACAATATCATTTTTGTACATGAACTTTCCTGTCAGACATATACTTAGCTTACGTCTCTTGACGTCACGACAGAATTCAAAACTCGCGGCAAACGCGACAGGTAGGTCAGGTGATCTACCTTACCCGCCGCTGGGAAGCGGGTGTAAGAACCAACATACCTTTCTTGCCAGATTTTTTCTGTCGTCAGTGTCGACCACACCTGTTGTCGGTACCTCTTGACAGTTGGATTCTTTTCTCGTTTTCGCCCTGGATTGTTTCTACGGACTTTTGGTGAAGTACCCGATCTTTTGGCCTGGCATTTCGCGATTTGTGGGACAGTTATTTGACTTTTCTTTGGATTTTTTTCTTTGGATTCATGATGTCTGATGTTGATACTAAGAAAACTGCTATGTTTAGAGTTTGTTGTATGACTGAGTGTAAGGTGAGGCTACCGAAAGCTGCGGTAGACCCTCACACAGTATGTTTGAAGTGTAGAGGGAATGAATGCACCTTTAATAATCCTTGTAATGAATGTGAAAAGCTGAATGAGGATGAATGGAAGTCTTTGTCTTCCTACTTGAGGAACTTGAAAAGGATAAAGTTAGGAAAGCTTCTTCTAGGAGCAGTAGTGGATCTCGTATTAGCGAGTTGGATATAGATAATCCTATTTTAGAAGTAGCTCCTTTGTCAGTTTCAGCTCCTGCTCCCTGCACCGAAGCCGAAGATGCGTCTTCGGAAGTGGCCTCCATGAAAGCCACCATTCGCAGTATGGAGATGAAAATTAAACATTTAGAAGGTAAGAGTGATTCCAATAGTGATTTGTGCAGTGAACCCAGTGCAGTGGAGGGTGCGTCTGATCGGCTCCCTAATGCTTCCAGGCCTAGACCTCTTCCAGACTCCAGTCCCAGTGGAGGAGGAAAGTCGAAGCCGCAGGAAGGTTAGGGAGCATCCCCACCGTCAGGCGTCCCCTCGGTAGCTCCTGTTGATCGTTCCCAGGCTACTTGATCGCTCCAAAGAGAGAAATATTGCGCCAATGCTTCTCGTCTTCGCCTTCGCCTTCTCCTAAACGAGGATGGAGCTCTTCGGAAGCCTCGCTTCGAAGAGAGCCTGGAACGCTCCCTAAGAGATCTCTGGAGTATCGTTCCCCGAGCAGAGATCGAGCCTCGTCACCTGTTCAAGAGTTTGTGAATTCTCCTGCAAGGGTGTTGGCTAACCTTCAGGCGCAGATTTCGGTCTGGCTGGCTGGCTCTCTTTGCGTGTCGTCTCGTCGTAGGAAGGACGTCTCGCTTCCTGTAAAGAAGTCCAGGCTCCCCTCTCCTGACTCTCGCTATTCGACGGAAGCGGCCCGCTCACCTGTGCGTTCGGATTCTCGCAGGAGACTTTCTGCTTCGGACAAGATCCCATCTGCGTCCAAGCGCCATTCGCCTGACAGACGGATGTCTTTGTTTCTCCTTCGGACAAGGAGCAGACTGCTCGTAGGAGATCTTCGCCCTACAGACGCTCTCTCGAGACAGGATCGCTCCCCTCCCAAGATAGGCACCAAGAGCCTAGTAGGCGCTACTCGCCTCGTAGCCGCTCCTCGTCTCGCCTCCACTCTCCTGTTGACAAGCGCCCTAAATCGACAGGCGCTCTTCGCTGGACAGGCGTCAAGAGCTTGTTAGGCGCGTTTCTCCTGGCAGGCGCTCTTCTCCTGACTTTCACTCTCCTCGAGTCAGGCGCCGAGATCCTAGCAGGCCGCTTCTCCCCTTGTAGGCGCTCACCTAGTAGGCACTCGTCGCCAGAGATCCTCTCTCCTCGGTTCAGGCGCCAAGAGCCTGGTAGCCGCTTCTCGTATGGCAGGCGCTGTTCGCCTGGTAGCCGCTCTCCTTTGGATAGGCGCCAAGAGCCAGATAGAAGTTTTTCTTCAAACAGGCGCTCTGCTCCTGACAGCCGCCTTACTCCTGTTAGGCTCCAAGAATCTGGAAAATGCACTCCTCCAGACAAGAAGGATGTTGCAAGTAGGCACGTTTCTGAAGCTTTGTCTCCAAGACGTAAAAGTCTTACTTCCTCTAGAGACTCTTATAAGGATAGTCGCGCCTCTAAGGATCATGAGGGTTCTTCAGCTCAGGAAGAACAGGATCCCTCAGAAGAAGAAGGACCAAAAGACTCCTCTGTTTCCTCCTATAAGAGGTTGACAGATTTGCTCCTGCAAGAGTTCGGAGATATCCTTTCTCCTGTGGCTCCTCTCCTCTTTCTTTATTCTCCACTTCGAAGACGTCGAAGGTTTCGTCTTGTGTAAGGATGAAACCTACTGTTTCCATGAAGAAGGCGCTTAGAGGTTTTGGGGAATGGCTCCTTTCTAAGGAAGAGAAAGGGAAGACTGTTTTTTCTTTCCCTCCGTCTAAACTGACTGGCAGATTGGGATTCTGGTACGAATCGGGCGAACCCTTAGGCCTCGCTTTCCCTTCGTCTGCGGACTCGGACTTCTCTTCATTGGTGGATTCTGCTCGTCGTTCCGCCCTCCTGTCCACCAAGACTACGTGGGGGATGAACGAACTTGACCACCTACTGAAGGGAATGTTCCGAGTCCTGGAAGTTTTCAACTTCCTTGATTGGTCTTTAGGAGTTCTGGCTAATAAGACCCAGACCCCTGATTCACTGTCTCCTGAAGATCTTAACTGCGTCCTCACTTGCATGGACAAAGCAGTGAGAGACGGCTCGAGTGAAGTCTCCTCACTGTTTGGAGCTGGAGTTATTAAGAAGCGGTCAGTCTACTGTTCATTTCTCACTAAGGCAGTTTTCACATGCACAAAGGGCCTCTCTTATGTATGCTCAACTCTCTCCTCTTCTGTTCCCCAAAAATTATTCAGATGTCTCGAGTGCCCTTTCAGCTAAGGCTACTCAGGACATGTTAGCCCAGGCGGCCAGGAAAACCTCGCTCTGTCTTCCAACCCGCCAAGGCCAAGAAGAGACTCCTCTGAGGCAGGAGCCCTTTCGAGGGAGGACCCGCTGTCAGAGGTTCTTCAACCAGAGGAACTAGACCTTGTAAGAGAGGTAATACCTTCTCTAGGTCAGTCAGAAGGGAAGAAATAGCGATCAAGGACTCCAGACATCAGTGGTGCCAGACTACTGAAATTTGCCGACGTCTGGGCCACAAAGGGGCAGACAATTGGTCCCTATCGATTGTCCAGCAAAGGAATACCTCATTCCCTTCTCGTCAAGACCACCATTGACGACAACTCCGAGGGAGTTGGTGGCCAAGTACAAGGACCCCATCATGAATCAAGCCCTTTCTCTAGCAGTAGATCTCATGCTAGAGAAGGAGGCTATAGAACTAGTGAAAGATCCCCGCTCTGCGGGTTTTTACAACAGACTATTCCTAGTTCCGAAGAACTCAGGAGGATGGAGACCGGTTTTGGATGTAAGCGCCCTGAACGTCTTTGTGGAAAAGAGGAAGTTCCGCCATGGAGACAACTTCCTCAGTGTTAGCGGCTCTTCGTCCAGGGGACTGGATGGTGTCTCTAGACCTTCAGGACCCTTACTTTCATGTGCCGATCCATCCTTCTTCACGGAAGTATCTACGATTCATGATGGGAGGAAACATCTTCCAATTCAAGGCCTTGTGCTTCGGCCTGTCGACTGCACCCAAGTTTTTACGGGGTTAATGAAAAACGTGGTTGCAGTGGCTACATTTGGAGGGAGTGACGGGTGTCGCTTTATCTCGACGACTGGCTAATCAGAGCAGAGTCTCAAGAAAGATGTCTGGAGGACCTTCAAAAGACCCTTACATTGGCAAGTTCTCTGGGACTTCTGGTGAACTTCCAGAAGTCCTCAATTAATCCCCAGTCAAGAGCGGATCTATCTGGGGATTCGGATAGCTTCTCTGGCTTTTCGGGCTTTTCCGTCGCCAGAAGAGGATAGCTCGTTGCTACGAGAAAATAAGACCTTCCTAGAGAAAGATGCATGCCACAGCGAGGGAGTGGATGAGTCTGCTGGGGGGACTCTCCTCGTTGGAAGCAATTCGTTTCTCTAGGAAGGTTGCATCTCAGGCCTCTACAGTTCTTCCTATACCAGAACTGGAGGCCTCTCTCCCTAGATCTGGAGTTCTCCTTCAAGATCTCAAGGGGAATCAAGAGAGACCTTCGGTGGTGGAACAACCCACTTCGTTTTGTGGAAGGAATGTCTCTTTGCATGCCGAACCCCAACCATGTGTTGTTTTCCGACGCGTCAGAAGCAGGTTGGGGAGCGACGCTCGGGACAAGAGAAGTTCAGGCACCTGGAAGGGGGATCAGGTGCCTGGCACATCAACAAGAAAGAGTTGATGGCAGTCTGGATGGCATTGAAAGCCTCGAGCCCCACGTCCGAAATGCAGTAGTGCAGGTCAATTTCGGACAACACAACAGCCTTGGCGTACATCAAAAAAACAGGGGGGGGGGGGGGGGGACACACTCCTTCCCCTGTACGAAACAGCAAGGGATCTTCTGCTGTGGTCTCAACAAGGAAGATCAGTCTTCTGACCAGATTCGTACAGGGAGAAAGGAACGTCAGGGCCGATCTCCTGAGCAGGAAGAATCAACTCCTGCCTTCCGAGTGGACCCTCCACTCAGGGGTATGCCAAGACCTGTGGAGAAGATGGGGCAGACCTCACATCGACCTCTTTGCAACAGCAAGGAATGCAAGGATCGAACTTTACTGCTCCCCGATCTCAGACCCAGGAGCAGTATCAGTGGATGCGTTTCTCCTAGATTGGACAGGTCTAGATGTCTACACCTTTCCCCCCTTCAAAGTACTGGACAAACCCTCAAGAAATTTGCTATCTCGGAGATGACAAAAATGACGCTAGTAGCTCCGTTCTGGCCGCCCAACGATTGGTTCACAGAGGTACTGGAATGGTTGGTGGACTTTCCAAGAGCACTTCCACAAAGACAAGATTTGCTCAAACAACCCCACTCGACAGGTATCACAGAAACCTCCCTGCTCTCAATCTGACTGGCTTTCGACTGTCAAAAGTCTTGTCAGAGCGAAGGGGTTTTCGACAAAAGCTGCTAAGGCTATCGCCTCAGCTAGAAGACCTTCGACCCTTAAAGTCTACCAGTCGAAGTGGGACGTCTTTCGCCGGTGGTGCAGGAACCAGAAGTTTTCCTCTTCCGTACCTCTGTGACTCAGATAGCAGATTTTCCTAGTTTTCCTCAGAGAAAAATGCAGTTTGGCAGTATCTACTATCAAAGGATACCGGAGCATGCTGGCTGCTGTGTTCAGACATAGGAATTTAGATCTTTCGAATAACAAAGATCTGCATGATCTATTAAGATCTTTTGAAACTTCCAAGAAAACTTCGAACGAAGTTCCAAGTTGGAATCTGGACGTGGTTCTTCGTTTCCTGAGGTCCTCTAGGTTTGAGCCACCACATTTAGCCTCCTTCAAAGATCTTACGAGGAAAGCTCTCTTTCTCATGGCTCTAGCATCCATCTAAAAGGGTTAGTGAAATTCATGCCCTAGAAGGAAGGGTAGGTTTCAAAGGAGATTCCGTGGTTGTTCCTTCCTTCCTTCGTTTTTAGCAAAGAATGAGAACCCCTCAATCCTTGGCCAAGGAGCTTTGAGGTTCGTGGATTATCTGACCTAGTAGGGGAAGAACCTGAAAGAACTCTTTGCCCTGTTAGGAGTTTAAAATACTACCTTCAGAAGAAGAAAACCCTTAAGGGCATTGAGGACAGACTATGGTGCTCTGTAAAGGACCCCAGCAGACCATTGTCGAAAAATGCGCTGTCTTTCTTCATTAGAGTCTTGTGAAAGAAGCACATAGATCTTGTAATGAAGAACATTTCAAGCTCCTAAAAAGTCAAGGCTCATGAAGTGAGAGCCATTGGCACTTCCTTTGGCCTTTAATAAGAATGTCTCTTCCGAATCTGATGAAAACTACATTCTGGAGATGTAATTCAGTATTCGCCAACCACTACCTAAAAGACGTCAGTATTACGTATGACGAGTGCTTCACATTAGGCCCGTACGTATCGGCGGATTCGGTGCTGGGGCAGGGAGCTGGAAACATATCCATAGTAGTTTTTTCCCTTGTTTTTTGCTAATTGAGTTCATATGGTTGTATGAAAAATGATGCAGGTAGGCATCTTTTTTAGATTTCGTAATACTAATAACTTTAGTTTGGTTAGGTGATCGGATTTGGTTTGAAGCTCCCTGCGTTGGTAGTGGACAGGTTCTGTCATAGAAGAGGGCGAACCCCCATTGACATGATCCGACTTGGATTCTACTAAGTAAGCGGATATCAATTCCCCGTTTAGTAGACCCAAAGAGTCTTTCAGCTGTAGGTCACGCCCTCGCTGTAGCTCTTATGGCTATGCAGACTAATACAGTATCTATGAAGTCTTCAGCCTAAACAGGTAAGAACCAAGGTTATTTTTATCCTACAACAGGTGTTGTTTACCTTTTCTTTGTTATTTTCTGTCTTGTACCCTCCACCAAGGGTGTCAATCAGCTAAGTATATGTCTGACATGAAAGTTCATGTACAAAAATTGATATGGTATGTTGGTTCTTACACCCGCTTCCCAGCGGCGGGTAAGGTAAAGATCACCTGACCTACCTGTCGCGTTTGCTGCGAGGTTTTGAATTCTGTCGTGACGTCAGAGACTAAGCTAAGTATATGTCTGCCAGGTAAGTATGTACAAAACTTTATTGTAAAATAACAATCATTTTAACATGTCATGACAAGGGAGATGGTCATCATTCATGAGGAGTGGTGGTGAGAGGAGGAGCTCGAGACCTCTAATCTCCTTTCAAAGTAAGTATTTTCTCCGAAGTTAGAAATTAAGGCCATATTTGAGATTAAACAGAGGGTAATGAAAAGTCTGCCCGTACGCAGTGCATACTACCCCCATGACGCTTTTCAAAATTTTTACTTACAATTAAAAATGTTTAGAAGATTGACGCCATCTCAATGTTTGCAGAGTCGCTTGTGTCAACAAACTTCCCATTTTCCTGTGCTAAATCTGCACACCACTTTTACCCATAGACGCTGGGGCACTTTCATCACAACAATCGTAAACACAGTCTTCCAACCACTACTTTTTAAGGAAACTAGATTTTTAGTAGAAGGAGAAGCGTGCACTAGATAATTATTTAAATAAATGGTTAAATGGCAGTATAAGGTCATGAAGTGCATAAATATTTTTACATATTCATGATTGTTAATTTGAAAATTTTTGTTGTTGAAAAAGTATCTAGATTCCTGTATTAATTTGAAAATTTTTGTTGTTGAAAAAGTATTTAGATTCCCTAACTCAAATATCAAGTTTTGCTTGTGAACGGTACCTAAGGCGTTCTTAGCGCTCTTCTATTGTTTATCAGTGTTGCCAATTGGTATGTGTTTACCCTCCAAACTGGTTATAAGACTTACACAAAACCAGGGAAATAAGTGAAATTAGCCTATCAATTTGTAGTATATATATATATATACATATTACAGCAATTTTATCATTACTGCAAAGTTCCACGTTGGCCGAGGGCATTTCGCGCTCGGCTACCATTCCGGTGGTCCAAAGTTCAATTCTCGGCTCGGCCAACGCGCAACCCAGAGGAATTTATTTCTGGTGATAGAATTCATTTCTCAATACAATGTGGTTCGGATTCCACAATAAGCTGTATGGTCCTGTTACTAGGTAACCAATTGGTTCTAATCAGTAAAAATATATCTAATCCTTCAGGCCAGCCCTAGGAGAGCTGTTAATCAGCTCAGTGGTCTGGTAAAACTAAGATATACTTAACTTTTATCATTACAGCATCACTATGACAACTAGAATTCATGGAAACTGTTTGTAAATGCATCGGCGTATGTGTAAAGCGCCACTAGATTGGCAACGATGAGTAATTTTTGCCGTCTGCTCTCATTTGGTTGCGAGAAAAGGGATAATAGACATGAATTAAACAAACATTTTGAAGTAACAAAGCAAAGTTGAGCTAAATAATGAATAGATTAAACAATTAAGGGATAAAGCTTTGCACCTCATAAACCGTATACTCGTGTGCTGCTGTAACTGTGTTTGTGGAGTGAGCGCTTAGTAACCAGGAACCTCAACGTCGTTCAAGTGCAATTTTGAGCAAATTACCAATTGTGTATAATTACAATGAAATAAGCACTGTTGAGTTTCAGTTGTGGTGGCAGTGAGGATAAAACCATTAAAACTGCAACCTTGAGTAAGATCATAAACGTTACATATATACGTTAACATTGTTCAAATTAGTGCTGGAAAGGCTGGGAAAGATGTTGGCTTGGCTGTGGTTAGAACGGCACATCACGCGGGTGCCGCCATATTGGATTCCAAAACTGCCTTGAAACATATTTGTTCCGATACGTAATACAAACCTGAGGTCCTATAACAATAGGAATGTAATCAGCGGTAGCTGGAACCAGTTGTAAGCTTCGAACAAGGAGGTTCGGTAGTTTAACTGCTTGTCCGACAATCTGTGGTCCTGCACGACTGAGATGAAGAATCACTTTGCTTTTGGCTGTGCTGGGTGTTAGACGTTCGCCGCTCTGCCCGCTTCTATCGTATGCTTTGGAGATTCTACTTCATCATTGTGAAGATATTATCTTACTTTTCTTATACTGTGTGCTTGTGTGAAATAACGTTAGTACTTGGTTATTTTGATATTATTGTGATTGCTCGTGTGAAATGGATTCCTGCGAGCCGG
>NC_087207.1:5710155-5740155 GCF_015104395.2 Macrobrachium nipponense
GATTGCAGATTTATTTTTAATGGAGAATATTACCAACAAATATTTGGTATGGCCATGGGTAACCCTTTATCACCTCTCCTTTCAAACTTATACATGGAATTTTTTGAGAGACAACACCCTCCCGAATATCACACTTATCCCCTTAAAATGGTACTGATATGTCGATGATATCTTAGTAGTCTTACCTGGTGGTATCGATGTTAAATGATTTACTGTCTAAATTGAATAATTTAGTGCCATCCATAAAATTCACTGTTGAAAAATTGAAAATAACAATGTCATCTCTTTCCTAGATGTATTAATACATAGAGAATCTTTCCAATGCAAATTCAGTATTTATAGAAAACCCACAAATAATTTAACATATGTACATTTTTATTCTGGCCACCATCTTAATATTAAAATTTCAATTTTTTCTTCTTCTATGTTCCTACGCGCTTTGCGTATCACGAGTCCACAATACCTGGACCAAGAAAAATAGAATACATAAAAAAGATAGGAAACGATCTCTGCTACCCACCTCATGTAATTGATTTATGTTATCAAAAAGCTCACAAAAAAGTTTTATAATGTTGCTATTAATGAAAAAGAAATGCCTAAAAAAAATGTACTTAGCTTACCTTATTTTCGTGGATTTGAATTTGAAACCATAAAATCAATATTTAAATCTTTCAATGTTAATGTAGTGTCTCTTATAACAATACCTTTAAAGATATGCTAATTAAGAATATCCTGTAACAAATAACAACATCATTTACAAAAATTCCTTGTAAGGATTTTGCCCTTCGTTTACGTTGGTCAGTCAAGTAAAATTTATGTGTACGTATTAAGCAACATATGTATTCAGTTAGAACAGCCCAGACTTCAAATGCACTGTTTATCCATCTGAGTGAAAATCTCATTGTATTAATTGGGGTGATGCCTCGGTAATTGCTAGATCTAATTATTATGTTTCAAGAAATTTACTGGAATCAGCAATTATACAAATCACTAATAAAAACAACCACCTAAATCTTAGTCTGGGAATGTACCATTTGGACCCATATATTTGTATGATGTTTATGAAGGACCTTAAAAATAAATGGACAACTAATAAATTAGTCCTCCCCACCTGTTATATAGTTATTATTTCATTCTCTCTCTCTCATCTCTCTCTGGTTCGATATTGTCTCTGCCCTCTTTCTCGATCATATATATATGTATTTTCTTTTCGTTCTTTTCATTAATAATAATTTTTTAATTTTTTGGGGAAAATTTGTGTAAAATTCATGATATTAAATTGTATATGCTCCCGGTGTTCTTTTCTTAAAATGTACTGTTTTTTCTGGAAGAATCACTTGTTTACTGCGTGTATCCTTCAAGGTGTGGCTAGCCTCAGGCGGCTCCTCCCTTCTGTAGAGTGAAAATCGCCTTATGGCTAATATTGTAGTGTCAGTTTGTATATTAAGCCTTCTTTTGACTATGTTGTTTTTCTTTGTAAAATCAGTTTTGCCTCAGTAAAGGGTCCGAACAGGACCGAAAGTACTTGGCTATCTCGCTTTTTCATTTTTTTCCTTCGTGGCAAAAAAAACCTTTATTTATACATAGCATCACGTTTTCTATACTTCGTGATCAAGTTATTCATATATATATATATATATATATATATATATAATATATATATATATATATATATATATATATATATATATATATATATATATATATATACATCGAGGCTACTAATGTCCTTAAATAGCTAATTCGCTCAACCTCAGAATTAATATATTTTCATATATGTTAACCATAGGGGAATTTATTTATTATTTTTTAGGGGCGGGGGGTCGATAAGAGATTTTGTGGGCTCACGGGCGCAAACCGTAAGAACCCAGCAAATCCAGGACAGACCGTGAAGCTTTAAACCACACCGCCAACCGCAAAAGAGGGTATAAGTTAATGCCGCCTCTCACTACAAATATCTGTCGCTCTCAGGTGTTCGGTTTGTTTGTTGCGGCCATCAACCCATCTCGACCTCGGTAACGTTGTAGTACTTTTTGTCCGCACGTAGCGGTGGCAGTGCGGTTTTTAAAGCTTCACTGTGCGTCCTCAATTTTTTGGTTTGTTGGATTCGATGGTTTGAGCCCGTGAAGCGGCTAAATCTCTTATCGACAAAAAAAAAAAAAAAAAAAAAAAAAAAAAAAAAAAAAAAACAAAAAAAAAAAAAATCCCTTCGTTAACATATATGAAAATATATTAATTCCGAGGTAGAGCAAATTACATATTAAAGGAAATTTGTAGCTTGATGTATATGAATCACGGTTATGTGGTATGACTCAAATATATATATACTATATATATATATATATATAATATATATATATATATATATTATATTATTTTTCTTTGGTTAGATTCTCAAAAGGAGCTTTTACTATCGGAAAAGTTGGAAATGTTTGCGATACTATCCAAATACCGGTATCGCATTCAGCACCCGACTGCTGACAGAGAGAGAGAGAGAGAGAGGAGAGAGAGAAGAGAGAGAAGAGAGAGAGAAACTGAAGTCATACGGTTATATTTCCGATCTCAAATTAGTAAATGAAAATATAGATAATAATCATACTTCGCGTTGCCAACAACTCAAATTATAGTTTCCTTGACAGTTTAAGTAGACAGAATAAAATGTAACTTGTACCGGAGAAAAAAATTTTCTTACTTATACCACTCGTCTCGGAAATGTTATTACCATTATTATATTATTATCTTATTTATTTATTTTTTATTTTATATTTTCTTTTTTTCTTTTTGCACAAATGAACGGAAACAATCTCTGAACTACTGTATATATTTTTCATAGAGGTTGACAGGACAGTAACATTCGCTGAGACGATTCAAATGGCAAATGAGCTATCAAAAAATGGGATCATCGTTCAACACGACTGATCTTCTTTCCCCCCAAAAATAGTCCGTTTACAGTGGTTATTCAGCAACGGGGACCAAGACGCTACCGATCACGAAACACTTCCACTACTAGACGGGCGATGGTAATATAATGTATCAGTAATTTTCCTAGTATTATTATCCAAAAGGAGGATACTAAATAATTATTTGCGATTTAGCTGCCAAAATCCTTTATCTTGCAGGTCAGAGATATCTCAAAGTACTCATGCAGCAGCGAGAGAGAGAGAGAGAGAGAGAGATGAGAGAGAGAGAGATGAGAGAGAGAGAGAGAGAGAGAAGTTTAGAATCATAGAAACGTTAGATGATATGAATACAGAGCACAACTAGAAATATTTTGTGCATATCTGTATGAGAGTAACCTAATTCTCCTATTTTATGCTTGTCCATTAAGCTTAAAGGAAGCGCACTCAAGAATAGTAATGGCCGAATTACACTGTTTCAGAATAATTTTTAAGTCTTTTCTTCTTCTGGGCAACTAAACCTTTTCTCGCCTATATTTTCAATTATCGCCATCATCTCTTACCATCTGTAATTGATCATTTTTTTTTTTTTTACGAATCTGAATTTATAAATGTATCATGAAAGAAAGCTGAAAATGAAGGCCAATCAATGCATTTATTCAATAATTGCATTCCTACCCATTCCTTTTTTATTACATTTTCCGCAATAAAATGCACACGTAATTTGTCCATCTGATTAATCCTCACTGCAGTGGAGCTTTTTTCCCGACATACTTAATTCTGATTCCCTTGCTCGCTCCAGTTAGCCCTGTCACGTATTCCTCCTGTTTTCTCCTCTCTCTCTCTCTCTGTCTCTCTCACCTAACTTGAGAAGCGTTTCTCTACGAAAAGCAGTTTGTTTTCTTTTAGCTGGCCGAGATACCGTTCAAAGAACTGCGGAAAGAACTGCGGAGTTGATAAACTCAAGCTACAATTCTATTCTTGTTAGAGAAGAGATTACGAGTCCAGAAATATGACGACCTTATCTAGCAGAGAGGAGAGAGAGAGAGAGAGAGAGAGAGAAGAGAGAGAGGGGGGGGGGGGGGTTGGGGGATGGGGGGGAGGGGTGGGGGGGGGGTTGGGGGGGTTTCTTAAGCAATAATAGAAGGAAAATGCCATTCTTCTATTAGTGAAATTTCAAGCATAATATTTTTTAATAAATATCTGAAACTCCCTTGAACTATTTTGATATAAATAGTTCTCACTTCCAGGAAGCAACAAACCTGCTTCATATTAGTAAAATTGTACCCCCATAACTAAGCATTTTTAATTGGCATAAATACCTTGAGTGTAGAAGATTCCTATGTACAGGTTCCCTTTTTCCTGTAAAAAGAAAAACAAACAGGTAAGACTCCCACTGTATGCCATAAATAACTTTTATAATGACTCATTAAAATGAGTCAGTAAAATGGATATAAAGCCGTTATATACTTGTCAGGGCCCCACCCACTCTGCAAGTGCGAACTAATGGAACACGGATTTCACTAAAGGAAGACTGACGCGTTTCCATTCCATTTGCAGACTGACGAGGGCGAGAGAGCAAGACCGGACAGCGGAACTCCGGGTGAGGTGGTTATAGTAGATTCACATCAACCGTGCATTTGATGTCTAGACCAGTCCCTGATTGGCTGTTGATAAGCCAATCACAGGGCTGAAAACCTCTCAGTCTCTCTCGAGAGTTCACATGGGCAGGATTTATGTTCCACGGTCCAACTCTCCTGAAAGACATATCCCTCAGGGAGAGGCGGAACATAGATACTACCCATGTGAACCCTCGACAGAGATTGAGAGCTTCCAGCCCTGTGACTGGCTTATCAACAGCCAATCAGGAGCGTCGTAAGGGACTGGCCTAGACATCAAATGCACGGTTGATGTGAATCTACTTCAGCTCCGGTGGACCCACAATTGGAAATGGATGACTCCTGTGGGAACAAGGAATGCAATGGATTACAGTGTTGTTTAAAAGTAATATTCTGGAATGAGAGAGAGAGAGAGAGAGAGAGAGAGAACATCATTTTCACAATAATTAATTTCTTTTTCATGAAACTTAGTGTACTTTTAACGATGTCGACGACCTTTGTGTTTTGTGTATAATATATTGCTACTTTTTGAGTACCTTGTGGTAACATTTGTCGTGATGATTTTGTACATAATCGTAGTCCTTAAATGTCATTACAATTCTTTTGTGTGCACATATGATCATGAAATTTGCCAAATGTTAGCATATTGACTGACTGTATATAAGTATATCACCTCATCGACTTGACCATACCCCACGTCAGAAAATAGTAGGCATCGGCAAGCAAGCGGTTTTGCTGATTTTGTATGAACAAGACATTTAATGCAATCTTTTTTTGCTAATCTTACGTCTGCTGTAGCAATTATCTATAAAGGGTGCTGATTCTTTACTCCCCAAAAATATAAACTCGTTTACGATACATAAATAAATTTCTTGCCCGTTCTGTTGTATTCAGTAAAAAAAAAAAAAAAAAAAAAAAAAAAAAAAAAAAAGAAAAAAAAAAAAAAGTCTTAGTCTAACGGACTTCCGAGATGCAGGTCGAATCGCTAAATCCGTCCATTTCGTGATTGGAGCGACCAAATCGGTAGATTAATCCCCAACGACTCTTTTCGTAAGATTTGGAAGATGCCCTGAAAGGAAACAAGGCTACGAGCCGAACAGAACGAGATCAAATGACTATCAACGAGATCTGGCCAGACAATTACAGCTTTCACAGAAGAAGTGAGCATCAGTTTCCTCTGGTCTATCTTGATGTTGAAGTCCAAGTCCGGTCCATTTTGTGCTGAACGCCAAATCTGGCCCGGTTTAACACTGAAGTCCAAGTCTGGTCCATCTTGATGTTGAAATCCAAAGTCCGGTCCAGTTAGACATCGAAGTCCGGTCTATTATGACGTTGAAGTTTGACGCACAATGGTGATTGCATCCTGCTTTAGACAAACTCATACACTATGTATTCTTTCTTTCTCTCCTTAATCCGATAAAATACAAGTCAGACTCTACAATATGAAAATACGCTCACATAAATAACGAGTGAATGCTAGCTGCTTGTGCACAGCCACTAATATTCATGTGTTAAGACAATCAGCTTGTTAAATGGTACTACCTCCTACCCACAGCCATATATGACTAGGCTTTTGCTTCCCTTCACCAACCTCAGCCACTGGCCTCACTGTTATCATTCAGTTTATCTGTAACATCGTATCTTAGCATGATAAAACCTTGGATAAACCTCAGTGGTTCAAATCAAACTCCGAATTCGTCAACATTCGGTAATCACAAAGTTTGATTTTGAAGGTAGGAAGCGAGATATTTCAGTTTTATACTTCGTTCATTCAGGGGTCGTCGTTCTAATATTGATATTACTTCCCGCCTTAGTTCCCTGGCCGTCGGTTCCCAATGCTTGCCTTGGCTTTGACTTCGGCTCCAGCTGTAGTCTACTGACTAAATGCAAAGGCAATCCCTCCTTTATGGCAGTGGTTAGCATAAACCTTAAAATTAGCAAAACCTTCAGTGCACGTCACTTCATTTTCGGTTACATACTTGCACGCAAGACAGGTACAATTATAACTACTGATGTCAAGTTGAAGTCGAGATCGAAGTCTTGCGTACAAACGCGGTGTTCTTCCGTAACAAAACGATACTACAGTATTACCACTCTCTCCCTTTCTCCGTGATTAATACTTAGGAATAGGTTACCAACTAACGTGGTATAATTCATTTGTCTGAAACCTAAATCCCAGGATCAGCGACTTGACACATCTATATGGGATCATTATAAATAACAGTTTCACAAAAGTATACTATTAACTACTGTTTTTCGAGTAGCTAGTGTAAATTGTCAGTCTGGAGGAATTATGCTTATGTAAGAATGCCTATGTATACTGTAACCTTATTGTAAATACTTTAATTGTAAATAATGTGTTTAATCCTTTTCTATTAAGCTAAAAAAAAAGAAAAAAAAAGAGAGCAAGTCTAACCTTTCACTTCATCATACATTATAGGCACATCTCACTTTAGGACTATCATATTATACAACACTCCTCTCTCTGACTTCCTCTAAGACTTTATATATATATAGCCTTCAAAGTCATTTATCAAGTTTAAAATAAATTTTAGAATGTACGCCACCAATATTTGTGTTTACATACATAACGATGGTCGTTTGCGTTATTTGAAGGAATGAGATTGATTCTGTCTTGAATATTATATCATAAGAAAACCGATTACATCGTGCTGGCCGATTATATCGTCTTTGGTCGTATTTTAAATTTACTTCCCCTCCCTCTCTTAATATTAATTTAGATTCTCTTGCGCTACTGCAAAACGCACGCATTTTTGTTTTGATATAGGTAATAGCGATAATGGTAACATTTGATTAGCTATAACTGTAACCTTTATAGACACAAATAATGTAAACATATGTTTTCGATCTATTAATTACTCTACAAATCCAACAATTGTAAATGAATTCGAAGTTTCTCACCAGTGGCGACACCATACACCATTAAATAACTAGCGTTACCAAGTTGTCTTGCCCCAAGCCTAGGCCTAATGTCCAATTTATTAGAGATATAGGGGGTGGGTAACGTTATGCCACCCACAGGATTGCTTGCGATGTTTCGTTTTAACGGTGCATCGTGTTGCTGCGTTTCCAGCTAAGATTTCTGGGTAAGATCTACAAGGCATCATTATCCTTTAGGTATTACTTACGGTTCTTTGCAGCGTCCCTTCGGCCCCCCCTACCTGCAGCCCTTCATTCCTAATACTGTGCTTCCTTTTCTACTTTCAATTTTTTCCTTTTCAGCGCTGAATGACCTCGTAGTACCCAGCGTAGCTACATAGTCCATCTTTTCATGCACAAGGTGAACATTTCGTGGTCACCCGTAATTGATTATATTTAAAATAAACGGGAAGTACTACCTGCTCGCCAAAGTATAAGGAGTCGAAAGATCACGAAAGTAGAGTTGATGTCAGACGGGTCCTCACCACGAAAAGTAGGAGTTGATGTCAGACACGTCCTCACGAGTCGGTTACTAACCATAACTAAACTATAAATAAATTTCCCCCAACAGATTCGCTGTCTCCAATTTGCATGAGTCGTCTTCGAGAGCGGGTTTCTTCTAGTAGTATCAACTTCCGTTAATCACTGTCGGTTGCGACTTACAAAACGACAGACAGTAGAGAAGCGCCCATTAAAAAACTACCCCCACAATCCCCCAACTGCCACCCCGCCGGCCCCCACCCCCACGCCAATTTCTTCCTCCCTCTCTCTCTCTCATGCAGTGTTATGTGGACTCTCTCTCTCTCTCTCTCTCTCTCTCTCTCTCTCTCAGTGGAATATCTTAAGCCTGCCCTATCATTTTGGATTTCCTAAGCATTGTGATAAATACTTACATGGATACAATAATGAATAATTACTTCAAGTTCATTTCTCTGCATCATCACCTTGGTTGCGCTGCCACAGAAGCTAAGAGATTAATGGTTGTAAAATGGTCAGAGACTGTGTCTGATCTCTTTTTTTTCCAAAGACGATTAACTACACTAGAATGTCTTGTAAAGGAAGTACACGACAGATGAACCATTAGGCAACCGACTATTAGAGATATTTGTGCATGTACGTATGCATGTTTCTGTATGAAGGCATGTCTGTATACTGTTGCTGATGATTCAGGGGTAGGGGTTAATATTATCTTTGAGTTACAAAATGGAACTGGACACTTTTAGGACCCAGGAACAGCGACTAAAGTGATGAAGCAGAGATGGACCTTTCACAGCAGAATTTTCGTGAGAGAATACTTTAGGCCTAGATATATATCAGTATTGTAAAGTAAGGACAACCATTATAAATGAGGAAAATAGTTCTAAGTGAGCAATCCAATTCCAGTGCTATGACAACGCTGAATTCTTTTAGGGTTAAGTGACTGGCTGCTGGTTCCTACGATAATAATCGTGATAATTGCACTGATCTGCTCTTGTCAACTAACAAAGCCTAGCCATGTATCTCAGCAACTGTAACTATAAAAGAGGAATAAAATTCTAGCATTATTAAAGACGAACTCATAGACTTCTTTGCTTAAATTTAAAGTCAGCTCTTAATGCAAATTAGAATAAATGGGCAGTAAACGATAGAGACAAAAGCTTAGCGATTGCTATGTGCGCGGTTAGAAACTACTGAGTTAGTCTAGTCTCCTGGAGAAATTATGATGGTGAAAAGAGAAAAACGGCGTCACTTCAATTATTACACTTTTAAAAGGGGATGGTTACACGGGTTAGCGCGAAACCAGGGGAATGGCAGTGATAATAGCAGACAGACGGCGATGAATAAGCGGAAGCGACTAGTGAAAACAGTCACAATCTTGTCAACATGCGCCTCAGGGGCGTGGTTGGTATGGTATAGCGTTCCACCTCGGTGGTCGCGGGTTCGATTCTCGGCCATTCCATTGAGGATGAGAGATGTGTATTTCTGGTGATAGAAGTTCACTTTCGGCGTGGTTTGGAAGTCACGTAAAGCCGTTGGTCCCGTTGCTGAATAACTACTGGTTCCATGCAACATAAAAGCACCATACAAACAAACAAAACATGTCAGTTATCAGTGTGATCTAAAAGCATTCTAAAAGTCTTTTCTGCACCGTTATCCCTACATTAAGGGGTCGGTTGCCTGATGATCCTTTCCTTACAACATCAGGCATGGTTTATTATTTGGCAAAGGGTTTTTTACGACCGCGTGCCCTTGCTGTCATCAACCACAGTTATTGGCGGTGGGCCTCGCCTTTGACTGAAAAGTCCACCTGCAAGGCAGCAGTTTCCACATTTATTGGCAGTGGGGCTAGCCTTTTACTAAAAAGTAAAAGTGCAAGGTAGCAGTTTCCATAGGTATTGGCAGTGGGCCTAGCCTTTAACTAAAAAGTCCACCTGCAAGGCAGCAGTTTGCACAGTTATTGGAAGTGGGCTTATCCTTATACTAAAAAGTCCACCTGCAAAGCAGCAGTTTCCAGTTATTGGCGGTGGGTCTAGCCTTTGACTAAAAAGACCACTGCAAGGCAGCAGTTTCCACAGCTATTGGCAGTGGGCCTAGTTTTTTACTAAAAAGTAAGAGTGCAAGGCAGCAGTTTCCACAGCTATTGGCGGTGGGCCTTGCCTTTTACTCAAAGTAAGAGCGCAATGCAGCAGTCTCCATAGCTATTGCAGTGGGCCTAGCCTATTACTAAAAGCGTAAGACTGCAAGGCAGCAGCTGTCCTTTTAGTCGCCTTTTACGACACGCAGGACCTACATTGGTAGTATTCTTACACCCCTCCCACAGGGTGGAAAACCATTCTAAAAGTCTTTCAAGAACTAAGTCATGTGATGTCTGAGATAGAGCCGGCCTTTATGCACCCACAGAGCAGCCGGTAAACGTTACGACGTGATCTCTGTTGACATTTGTTCATAACGACACAACATAAGCAAGGAAGCAGATGCGAATCAGTTTTCTTCTTCATTCTTTCTTCTTTTTTTTCTTTTCACATTTTCCCGAACAGCAGCAGCATCTCGATAACCTGCCAATCTTTTCAGCCTCTGAAACCCTCCATCGTCTTCAACCGGATCGGCAACCGCGAAGGAAATATTTACCCACGATTATTCCGAGGAAAAAATGCGCCATGCTTATGTTTCTGGTTTCTCGCGTGACAGAGAGAGAAGTCCATTGGTAATGAAAGGAATAAAATATCTTTTCAGTCGTGCGAGGAGAAGCGATTTAATCGTGAAATAACCTGCGACGGTGGACGTGAATTCTTTCCGCAACTTCTTTCTTTTCTCATCAAGAGAACTCTCGCGTTATTCTTCTTTTTTTTTGTCTTCGGTGGTTTTGGTAAAAGGAGTCGACGGTTAAAAATAAGAGCTTAAACTTCAATCTTTAGACTAAAACCCAGAGGGCTGTCAGTTAATTTCGCGTTTTCGAGTCTAACACAAGTATCTTTCCGAAATAGTACTTTCCTTTTCTCCAGCCGTTGAATAAATACTTTTTCACATTTCATGATTTTCTATTCCTGATATTGAGTAAAGAACTGTAAACTATTTATTACCAATTAGAAAGAAAGTACACATGAGTCTGCCAGGACAAATCTCGAATATTTTTGCTGAATCTTTCCTTCCAGTTGTTTTTATAAAGTTTTTTAACTTGGTCCAGATGCGAGAATCACTGGAAGCTTCTTGTGTTTTTATTTATCATTCTTTGATGAGTTTTGCTTACAAGATACAGACAGGACATTTAATGGGTGTTGCACTCTGCATATATATCAAGTTAACAGTGAATATATATATATATATATATATATATATATATATATGTGTGTGTGTGTATATATATATGTATGTGTATATATATATATATATATATATATATATATATTTATTTATATATATATATATATATATATATATATATATATATATATATATATATATATATATATATCACATATATATAATTTTGTGTGTTGTGTGTGTGTGCGCATAGCTTCTGCCCACAATGTCTAAATATTCTCACGTAGATAAGAGATTCAGTTACTTCAATAATGTACTAAACGACGGGATTACCTAGATTTGCAGTTTTTTTTTTTTCCAAGAATTGTATATTTCTCGTGTTTGTTATAGACGCCGCAATTTCAAGCGAATGACAAGGGCATCCAATATTCATGGAAGTCTAATGTAACTGTGAATTAGTCACTATAGTAGATTCACATCAACCGTGCATATGATGTCTAGGCCAGTCCCTTACGGCGCTCCTGATTGACTGTTGATAAGCCAATCACAGGTCTGAAAACTCTCAGTCTCTCTCGAGAGTTCGCATGGGTGGGATCTATGTTCCACCTCTCCTGAGGGATACGTCTCTCAAAAGTATCCCTCAGGAGAGGTGGAACATAATCCTGCCTATGTGAACTCACGAGAGAGACTGAATTTCCAGCCTGTAATTGGCTTATCAACAGCTAATCAGGAGCGTCGTAAGGGACTGGCCTAGACATCAAATGCACGGCTGATGTGAATCTACTATAGCTCAATGAATAAAATTGTCTAATAGATGGAGAAACCTGCAGAAGTTTTTTTTATCAAGAAGAGAAATCTTTCACAAAAAAGATTGACTCGACTGGTGCGTCCCCACAACAGTAAGACATGGATTAATTATAAATTCTAATTGTAACTGGATGGCTCCATTGTTTATAATGTATCTTAATTGCGTTTCCTTTAAGATGTGCTCCTGAATATAAGGTAAACCTTGTCGCTTTTGGTGTTAGTGTAAAAGGAATCTATGTTAACCGCCCCCACCCCCCTCTTCTTTTTTACTTCGTTAATTTGTAATGTTCATATTTTGAAAATATTATATATCATGCTTTGAAATAAAAAAAAAATTAAAACATCTGAACTCATCGCACACACATCACAAACAGGTTAATTACAAGTTAACGACTTATTGGCAGTCCTAACAAATACTTCATTATTTATTAGAATATAAGTAGTAGCGTTTTATTTAGCATTCTAAAAGATAAATAGAATATTAGGAAAAAAACTGTTAATAGAGAATTATAACTTAAAAATTAACAACTTATTTCCTACGATGTATATTAAAAAAAAAAACATCTTAAATGTTAATGACAAAGTATTGTATTTGCTTATAGGTTATAGAAAATTTTGTATTAAATACAAGGTAAATGTTATATGATGAACATTTATAAAATACAAATTATTTCAATGCTATAACGTAACTGCAAATCTGCTTTAATGTATTTTTCTAATAAAAGATAAAAAAATTAAGTCATTACGATCTTCCTGTAATGGTTAAATATTCCTTCTCCAACTACAGTCATTGACTTGTTGTCAACCTGTTTGTGATAATTTCCCCCATAGGTGTTTAGGACCAGTTTTAATGCAGTGTGACGCACTTTAAGTAAACTCTCATGAAAAAATGGCATATTATGTCATATAATGGAGCGAGCATATTACGAACTCTGCTTATTGTGCTAATTCATGTAATTAATGCCGAATTATCTGTAGCTATTTTGGGATTTCACCAAGTCACTGAAATAACGTCTGCTTCATGTTAGTCCATAACTTTTTACATTGCATGGGCGCTGTAATTAACCTCCCAGCTGGGTAATTACACACTTAACTTTAATATTATACCCACGTAATTGCCATAACGATTAACGCATTACATTCCATTACAGAGCATCTAAAACCTATTTAGTATTAGTAAATGAAACGAAAGTTTTCGATCAGCTACAACTTTTCAACAAAGTAGTAGTTATTTTGAGCACACGCACGCACCCAACTCTCTCTCTCTCTCTCTCTGTAAATATAGATAATATATCTTGTTTCAGGAAGCTCAACAAAGTAGTTATTGTGAGCATATATTTCAAATAAACACATGCACACACTCTCTCTCTCTCATCTCTCTCCTCTCTCTCTCGCTCTCTCTCGCTCTCTCTCTCTCTGTATAGATATATCCTGGGGGGTTGTCAGGAAGCAAATGCCAAACTCATTCCTGCTGCATTTGGAAACATTCCCATCCGACCGGAATACCACAAAATCATTTTTAGCCTCTGCCGTGGCTATTAAGAAGCGTGGAGATTCAAGCGCTGTGACCCATTTGCTGCAATAACTGTTAAACACCAATTCCCCGCTTCCAATTCCACCGCCCCCTCCCCCTTCCCCCCTTTTTATCTGGTGCCACGACGGTCTTCCGGGATTAGTTTCTGTCTATACGAGAGAGAGGAAGATGCTGGTTCGCTAAGAATGTCTGTAGTCTTTGTTTGCTTCGCAAAGGCGTTTCTTTGATGCTGTTTCTTTCAAGTTTCGCGTCTTTTGATCCAATGTTTGGAGCAGAGTTGCCCATTTTGAAAAAGAAAAATACGCCGAGGTGTCCTAACAGTTAGAATTTCTTAATCAGACTTCCATTTTCAATGCAACTCCAATTTCGAATCGATCGTTTACGTAATTATCAATGTACTTTTATCCATGAAATTGTTTAATCATTGGCAAACATGCCCTGATATTAATTTCATTGCAGTTACTCCTAATCACATTACTACGAAGTTCATGTACTCAGCTATCTGTCTATCAGTTTATCCATCATATCTACCTATAGTTTCATGGCTGTATAAAGAGAAAACCACTTAACCGTAATCTATGTAAAAATCCAGATGAAAGGGCGCTCTTATTTATATTATAACAATGCTATAAGCTTAGTACCAGTTTTTTTTATATAATAAGAAAACTATATTTGCAGTTATCTATCTACCTGTCTATCTGTATAATCTATCTACCAAGCTGTCTATATATCTATATACCTATCTATATATCTATCTACCTATCTATCTATCTATATATCTATCTCAAGACTGCAGAATTGCATCTAGATCTTAGATGAATAACGTCAAAGATAGTTTCCAAACTGGATCAATTGTCAAGAAAAAAATTTTTTTTTAATTACTCGAGAAAGAAACTCCCTCTCGAACTTCTACCGACACAAAAGACAATAAGGAAAAAAAAGGGGGGGGTGGGGGGGGGGGGAAGCTTCGAAGTCAGTGGTATTGCCAAATCTGTCCTTGGGTGGTGGTCGCTCTGCTGCTTTTCCCAATTTGACTTGGGGAGGAAATGCTTCTCATTTTGAATGGATTAAACTCCTGTTTTTCGTGGTCTTTCTTTGTTCCTTTATTTTTCTTTATTCACGTTATTTCTTCGGCCTTTGCTAACGACTTCCTTCCTTCTCCTTTTCCTCTCTCTCTCTCCCCCTCCTATTCTCTCTCTCTCTCTCTCTCTCTCTCTCTCTCTCTCTCTCTTCCTTTCTATTCCTCTCTCTTCCTCTCTCTCCTCTCTCTCTTTTCTTCTTTTACTACGTTTTTTTATTCTGAAGAATCGTGACCTGCAGACTCTCTCTCTCTCTTCTTCTTCTTCAATCTCGTTTTTTTTTTCTCATTTTTTATTGTTCTCCATTATGACCAATACTAATGATAATGATAATGATACTAAATGCATCTGGTTATTAATGAATCTCCCGATAACGCCGTCGTTATTTATGATCAAGTAGCATGACATAACGATAATATGACGTAATTAGTATCATGAATTTAATTTCATATGGCCTCAGATACGACCATCTTTCATGAAGAACAATACAATAATTGCGTTTGTGATTCAAATGTCCACACATACATACACACACACACACACACTCAAGTGTGACTCTGTAACCCCAATAGGAAGACAATCGGAGCATATAATACCGAAGGAATTTATTCCTGAAGGTCTGTTCCTTCTCAAGTATCTGTTAAAGGTACTGGATCCATTCGATTTTTTGTCAATTAGGCTGAGAGGGAGTCGTCTTACAGTGTACTATCTTTTCTCTTCTTTGTGCCTATTTGCTATTATTGGAAGCCTTCAACATAACGAGAGAGAGAGAGAGAGAGAGAGAGAGAGAGAGAGAGAGAGAGAGAGAGAGAGAGAGAGAAATTAAATTTTTCGAAAGCCTGATTTCCAGAATCTTATTTTAGTAATATTCAGATAGGGACGATGATAGTGACCTATGTATTCTGGCGAATCTTTTATCGCCATATGATTCCCAAATTAATGACGAGTCCCTGTTTGCAAGGTCTCATTATTATAAGCGCACATGTGAAACACAAACACTCGGGATATACTGTCAAGTCAAATAACGTAAGGCGCACTTTACGATGTTGGGTTCTCTATTCAGATGAATGATAATGCTGACTATGGGGATCATTATTATTATTATTATGGTTTTCGGGCTCGGCTACCAATCCAGTGGTCCGGAGTTCGATTCTCGGCTCGGCCAACGCGGAATCAGAGGAATTTATATCTGGTGATAGAAATTCATTTCTCGATGTAATGTGGTTCGGATTCCACAATAAACTGTAGGTCCCGTTGCTAGGTAACCAAATGGTTCCTAGCCGCGTAAAAATATCTAATCCTTCGGGCAGCCCTAGGAGAGATGTTAATCAGCTCAGTGGTCTGGTAAAACTAAGATATACTTAACTTATTATGAGATCAAGCAAAACAAATATAACATTACCTTGCCAAGCAAGCTATACGAAACGGAATGGTATATATATCTATAAAAGAAGTTTATGCCAATGGAAGAAAGGTTTCGTAAATAGGTTCGAGACAGTCAAGATGAAATGGAGCCGATATGTAGTGTCCTTTTAAGACTGTGGGGGGAGAGAGAGAGAGAGAGAGAGAGAGAGAGAGAGAGAGAGAGAGCTAGTTTTAGAGAGGGGGCGGGGTTTTACAAATAATTGTTGGCCGCCATCCTCCATCTTTGCAAAAAAAAAATGTTGTCACTGAATGTTCTTATTTACCTTCGTAGTAAAATGTTCTGGTTCTGTTATTCTTCCATGCGATAGCAATCCCAAAACCAAGCATCTCTTTAAAGCGTGTTTACGTGCAAGATACCTAGCTTCCCTCGCAACCCCCCCTCCACCCCCCCAACCCCTCGTTTATTTTTGCTTTTACCATCCCTTTCTATTTCCCTGCAATTCCTCTGCTTGAAACTGCAATAGAGTCAGTTCCAGGTTGGGTGTATTGCTTCTCTTCTGCTCTGGCCACAATTTACATATCTCCCACATATTCCACTTTTCCTAATTTCTATGAACGTTTGTGTTGTCACTCGTCGTGTCTCGTTTCCATGGTCACTGGGAATGATACATTTGCGGAACACACAAAAATTGTAGGTACCTAAGCTCTTAGATTTCTGTGACGGCCTTGTTTGTCCGTCCGCCCTCATATCTTAAAAACTACTAAGGCTAAAGGGCTCCAAATTGGTATGTTGATTATCCACCCTCTAATTATTAAGCATACCAAATTGCAGCCCTCTAGCCTCAGTTGTTTTGATCTTATTCAAGGTTGAAGTGAGCCTTAGCCGTTCACCTGGTAATGCTTTAGGACAGGCTACCACCGATCCGGGGCTGAAAGCTTCATGGGACGCTACTCATACAACATTATACGCTATGCAGAAAACTTGATTGTCCCGAAGAAATTTCGGCGTATTTTTTTATTACTTGACATATTTTAATATGATAAAGCTCTCGAACAGACCACATGAACCTACGACATTGAAAAGGCCAAACAAGTTTAGATGATAAGAAAGGTTTCTGTATTTATACATGGGGATTCGATAAAAAAAAGTAAATAAATAAATAACCAGAAGGTTTCGTTTGAAGGGTTCAAAGCGTGAGCTGCCCACTGACCTTCGTGACCTCCCCATTCGTGACTTAGGTCACCAGTCGTTGCCTCGTTAGAACAGAGCGAAAGAAGTGCAGTGGTTTCGTGGCGTTACTGTCAGCACACACGAAACTTCCTTTCCCAAGGCTATAACTTTTTTTTTTTCATTTATTCACTTTTTTTGTAATTGGAACGACTAGAATTCTTTCTTTTCTTAACTACCGTTTACTTTCGTTTTATGAGTTGAAAAAGATTTACGAAGCATGAATGTTTGTTTAATGTTTGTTTGCAATATTATCGTTGGCTACCAACTGGAATAGGGTCAATTAGTTTCCGTCAAATAATGGAAAGAGCATCAAAAGTATTCCACTGTAATCATAGTCTTCTCTCATGAAAAATGATACTGTAGATCGACAGAAAGGTTCTTTGGCGTTGTTAATAAATGGTTTTAGTTAGAATTTCCCATTGTTAAATACGGAATGATACAGTCCCACACTCCTGAAAACGGTTACAGAATTCATTTCTGCATTCCAAATATTGTTTTCGGGAGCTGATTCTAACCTGCCCAATCTTATGGTTTGTCTTCCTGTCTGTATCTGTATGTTTACCTGTTTTTTTGCATAAAGATATTGAGACTAACGAATGGACTGGAAGCACCCAGTGTAAAAACATTCATTGGGCGACACCCAGCAGGTAACTATAATAGATTCACATCAACCGTGCATTGGTGTCTAGGCCAGTTCCTCGACACTCCTGATTGACCGTTGATAAGCTATCACAGGGCTGGAATCTCTCAGTCTCTCGAGAGAGTTCACATAGGAGGATGTATGTTCACCTCCTCCGAAGACGTATACCTCAGAGAGGTGGAACATAGATCCTACCCATGTAAACTCTCGAGAGAAACTGAGAGTTTCCAGCCCTGTCATTGGCTTATCAACAGCCAATCAGGAGCGTCGCAAGGGACTGGCCTAGACATCAAATGCACGGTTGATGTGAATCTACTATAGTAGTATTCAGTGGTCTGCAATAAATACTAGATCAATATCTCCTCGAAACTTCTTCGGGAACTACTGAGGTGCTAGACAGCTTCAATTTAGTACGTTTTGATGACTGGAGAGTGGATGATCTAAATAAGAATTTGCAGTTCCTTCTAGCCTCAGTAGTTTCAATATCTGAGGGCCAGACGGGAAAATGCGGACGGACACACAAAGCTGTCACAATAGTTTTATGTTACAGAAAACTAAAAACGGAAGACTGTCTTCCGTTTTTAGTTTTCTGTAACATAAAAACTATTGTGACAGCTTTGTGCGTCCGTCCGCATTTTTGTCTGTCTCGCCCCCCAGATCTTGAAAACTACTTTTTTGAGGCCTAGAGAACTGCAAATTCTTATTTAGATCATCCACTCTCCAGTCATCAAACGTACTAAATTGAAGCTGTCTAGCCTCAGTAGTTTTTTATTCTATTTAAGGTTAAGATTAGCCATAGCCCGCGTTTCTGGCAAAAACGCAACAACTCAGGCCACCACGGCCGGCTGCGAGCATCATGGGCCGCGGCTCATACAGCATTATACCGAGACTACCGAAAAGATATATCTATTTTCGGTGGCTTTGATAATACGCTGTACAGAAAACTCGATTGCACTGAAGAAACTTGTTACATCTTGTTATAATTTGTGATATTACTCTGCTTGTTTGTAGGAGTTTGGAAATTCTCGCCTTTAGTTTATCATCATATTACGCCAATTCTGGAAACGAATCATTATCACCCAATATCAAAAGTTCTGTGGATTTGAAGGTTTTTTCACCAATTAGTATGATTATTCTTCTTCAAAATCGTTCGCACAGAATAATTGGTCATTGCCCTCTGACTTTGAACATAATACTAGTCGACTCCTTAAAAGAAGGAAAGCACTACATCTTTCCCTTGATATTAATTTCCGTTATAAATGACTTAATGATTTTATAGTAGTCTAGCTTTATTGGTCTATAGAGTTCGTCGAACAGATTATTGTTTGTTTTGTTTGTGTGGTGTTTTTACGTTGCATGAAACCAGTGGTTATTCAGCAACGGGACCAACGGCTTTACGTGACTTCCGAACCACGTCGAGAGTGAACTTCTATCACCAGAAATACACATCTCTCACACCTCAGTGGAATGCCTGAGAATCGAACTCGTGGCCACCGAGGTGGCAGGCCAATACCATACCGACCACGCCACTGAGCCGCTGTCGGACAGATTATGTTCCGGAAATAGGTCATCAAATTCCCTCACCCTCCATCACAGGTCACGTTCTTCTGGGTTCAGGTAAGGTCACAACTGCGCCGTATTGGTGATGTGTCATATGGGCATCTCGTTTCTATACACGCTGCTTTATTTTATTTTACATTCATCTATTTATTTTTATTTATTTATTTATTTATTAATTATTAATTTTTTTGTAAATGTGTTTCAATGACTAAGAACGACGCGTTCATTAAGTATAAGGAACCTCAAATTCTAGTATTTTTAACTTTTTCGTGCACGAACCACGCGTATGCGAGTTCGAGCCTCACAATTTCGATTAACACGATGAAGATACGGTAGATTCACCCCCAACATTTTGCTCTCCTGTCTTGTGAGAGTCTGGTGTTTGAAAATTCTTATTACGCGTAGGTAAGCTACCCTTACTCTCATAAAAACTATCATGTATAAGTCATTGAACCTTACTTCACTTACCTCTGCTTATTATAATACCTTTGCTTCATGTACTTTACATGCCATTTGACCTCTGCTTTCATTTGCAGGTCAAAATAGCGATTTCCATTGGCTGGTGTTAAGAACTTCAGACCTAGGCTTCTACTATAGCTGTTCCTCTCGAGTGCTAAATCTTCGTATCAGGTCTCCACCCTACAGGTTTCACCGTCCATGTGGCTCGGATCCCACACTAAGCTGTAGGTCCCGTTGCTAGGTGACCAATTGGTTCCTAACTACGTAAAAATATCTAATCCTTCGGGCTAGCCCTAGGAAAGCTGTTAATCAACTCAGTGGTCTGATTAAACTAAGATATACTTTTTTCACCGTTCAGTACCGTTGATGATAACATCTTATCTTGTTTTCCTTAGCAAAATACAGTGTCATTTTTCATACATGGCTAGCTTTATCTAATAACAATAGAACTTGAATCAAAAATAACAACAAAATCACTTTTTCTACCCAATTCAATAACATGGTTATCATATTTTACTTTGCTAAATTTTGTAAACTACTAGAGAATATACCGCTCTATGTTAACCAAAATATTTTGTTGCTGAAATTAATCCTTGAAATTATACGCAAAATATTACATTTAGAAACGTTATTATAATAGATCTTATGCTGCCACAGGCTATTACGCATGCATCAATTATCACTAAATTACATACGCAAACATAGTGTGTAATTGTATTTGAAGCCGCTGAAGACGAGCGTAGTTTTGTATGAATATATATTATCATCTTGCTAAAACAAACTATGGGGTCATTTTAAAAGTAGGAGACTAAACGGTACACGTAGAAGATATAAGAATAACATAGAAATAAACGCAAGCTCATGCTGTATTACTACATTCACGTAGAAGCGCCTAGGTGGCATGATCGGTAAGGTCTTGGCCTGCCACCTCGGTAGCAGCGAGTTCGATTCTCGGGCGTTCCACTGAGGGGTTAGAGATGTGTATTTCTGGTGATAGAAGTTCATCACTCTCGACGTGGTTCGGAAGTCACGTCCAGCCGTTGGTCCCGTTGCTGAATAACCACTGGTTCGATGCAACGTAAAAACACCATACAAACAAACAAACATTCATGTAAACGGGAAACAGTCCATGCAGAGATGCAGTTATATTCTCGCCACAATATTCCCCTATTTATAACGCCGTCGATACATTCCGAGAAGATAATACGCAATTCGCTTGAAAATTAAACCGCTCAACCCTGCAATATTGAGAATAATTTTGGATTTATGGCTCACGAATTTTCTCGGTGACTGACGTATTGCAGCGATCATCACGCTAACCTCTCGCCCGAGTTGGAAAGGGCTCTGGCGGAGAGACACTTTAGACGAAAAACACCGAACAAACAGTGAGATCTTCAAAGGGGGCCGAACGCAATATGCCCATAGGTTGCACCGAAGATTAATCGATCTTGCAGAGATATTGCAGGACGAGCAATACGGGTAGCGAGGATATGCAAACAGAAAAAAAAACATTTTTTTTTTTTCGCTCCTTATTATTATTAATATTATTATCATCATTATTATTATTATTATTGGAGAAACAAATCCGCAGTTATGTAAATATACATATATTTAAATTTAAAAAGAAAACTTTGAGGATAGCTTTCGGGAATCTGTTCGGTTCCCCTTATCAATCAGATTGATAAGGGGAACCGAACAGATTCCCGAAAAGCTATCCTTAAAGTTTTGAATTTGAATATATGTACATTTACATAACTGCGGATTTGTTTCTCCATTTAAGACTCGTGCTGCTGAGGAGGATTTTTTTCATTATTATTATTATTATTATTAATTTTTTTTAAAATACTCATAGTAGCATGAGTCCTTGAAATGAAGAAATATATATAACTGTATTTGTTTCTCCATTATTATTATTATTATTATTATTATTATTATTATTATTATTATTATTATTATTAACTATTTAGGAATAACACCCCCCTTTCAAATAAACTTCATAAAATTAGTGGCCGTCTGACTCCGTTGAGTTTGCATTGCAATTTCTCAATCTTAGATATGGTAATGTAAATTAACAGCGTTCATTTATTATTATTATTGTTTATTATCATTATTTATTATTATTTTTATTATTTTATTATTATTATTATTATTATTATTATTATTATTATTATTATTATTATTATTATTATTATTGTTGTTGTTTGTGTTTTATTATTATTACTAGATAGCCTAAAATGTGTAAATTGTACATAGATATATTAAATTAAGACAAATTTTCACCTTTTAAACTATATTAATATATATATATCTATATATATATATATATATATATATATATATGTGTGTGTGTGTGTGTGTGTGTGTGTGTGTGTGTGCGTGTATTTGTGTGTGTGTGTAAAAATAAATATAAGAAATATTTGAACTTAAGGAACGAGGCTCAATCTAAAATAGGAAGCAATTAGACCGACACTCCGACAAAAATAATTATTCAGTAAAACAGGGGGCAAAAGAGGCACCTAACGACGCCTCATTACGGAAAATTAGTAACGGTAAATTTTCCAAATTTTTCTGATTCAGTGCTAGTGATTGAGACGATTATCCGTATCACATCACAAGGCAAAAGCCTCCTCAGCTCTATATAAATTGCGACGGGTATCTGAGGACTACATAACCAATTAGTTTCGGAATTATTTAACTCGTCCCGTCTCGCCAAAAGGTCGTCTCATTAGACCAAGAGGGCAATAATATTATACGTAGTATATAGCGTTTCAGTTGCTACGAGAAAAATTTCGGCTTTATTGTGGATGATAAAATGGTTGTGTTGCTAGCAAACAGGGTAGAGTTATGACGTGGTTGAAATCCCCATATTATTATACATTATATATATATATATATATATATATATATATATATATATATATATATATATATATATATTTATATATGAGTCATATCACATTACCGTGATTCATAATACATACATCGAGCTACAAATGTCCTTTAATATCTAATTCGCTCTACCTCGGAATAAATATATTTTCATATATGTTCACCAAAGGGGAGTTTTTGAGTCGATAAGAACTTTGTCGGCTCACCCAACAAATTCAGGACGCACAGTGAAGCCTTAAACCATACTGCCACTGCGGTTAACATATATGAAAATATATTAATTCCGAGGTAGAGCGAATTAGATATTAAAGGATATCTGTAGCTTGATGTATAATATATATATAATATATATATATATATATATATATATATATATATATATATATATATATATATATATATATATATGCGTGTGTGTTTGTGTGCGTGTGTGTGTGTGTGTGTGCGCGCGCGTGTGATGCGGCAGGTGAAACTTCTTCTTAAAGGCGATTTTCTTATACATTTCCTGTCTTGTTGCTATTGTTGACACCGTGTTACTGTGGGCAAAGACCTTGAACAGCAACAGCCCCAAAGGGAGGAAACTACGACAAAAATGTTTTCCCAGGAAATCTTCAACAAGTCCTTCGTTGGAGAAGGATCTTATACAACTTCTTTTCTTTCGGGATTCCACGTACGTTTATTGATAGGTCTGCGTTTTTGTATAAATTGTAGCATACTCTCTCCCTCTCTCTCTCTCTCTCGTTTATGTGTATTAAGAAGAGTCTGCTTTCTTCTTTTATTATTATTATTATTATTATTATTATTATTATTATTATTATTATTGTTGTTGTTGTTGTACTTAGGAAGCAGACCCTCTCTCAAGCATACTTTATTAAAAGTAATGGCTACTTCAGCAGCGTTACACTTGTAGAGATTCTTCTCTATTTTCCGAATAGCGGCTTTTTCCGTGCTACTTAAAGAGGCTAGTAGAGCGCCTATAGAGGTCATGGTCAAATACAGGGTCAAAATAGGTGTATATATTTGAATTTTACAGATTAACTATGATACCATAGTCAAAATCATTAACGATTTTTTCTCTCTCTCTCTCTCTTTCTTAAAGCGAGCTTTCGTCGGGAGCTGCCAGACATCCTCGGGCTGGGAAGCTGAGGGTGGACTGATCTTGGTGCGGTGTCCGTCCTCGTTATATCTGTGAGTGACAGCAAGGGGTCTGTCCCATACTTGTCTCCTATTGACTGGTGGAGGTGAGTCTGTTTTCATTGGTTGCCTGAGCCAGGTCTCAAGACACTTTCTTCGAACCGATGGTTGCGTTGCAGCATATCCTGCAGCCGTCTGGACCTCCTAAGCAGCGCTGTAACGTTGATGGGCGTTGCACTACGCAGTGGGACGTCACGGCTACTTTGATTTCCATCGGCTGCAGGAGTACCTCGTTCGGGGGCGTTGTCTTCCATAAAGTTGTCATGATCGGTGGTGTCATTGTTGGTGGCAGGTCTTCTCATACTCGTAGGGAGGAGAAATTCTTCCTGCGTCGTATTCAGTGTAGGTTTTATTTGCTGGATGAGGAGCGCCTCCAGCAGGCGCAACCGACGGGCATCAGGGGCCTTCCCGATGATTTTCGTGTTCTGTATGATAAGCCAATCACAGGGCTGGAACCTGTCAGTCTCTCTCGAGAGTTCACATAGGCAGGGTGTATGTTCCACCTCTCCTGAGGGATACTTTTGAAAGACGTATCCCTCAGGAGAGGTGGAACATACATCCTGCTTATGTGAACTCCCGAGAGAGACAGAGTTTCCAGCCCTGTCATTAGCTTATCAACAATCAATCAGGAGCGTCGTAAGGGACTGGCCTAGACATCAGATGCACTGTTGATGTGAATCTACTATAATAACAGTAGTAGAAGTAGTACTCTACTTGTTTTCCTCTTTTATCTAATATATAATTAACGCCTACCTGATAATTATTTCTCAACTTCTGCGCTATCAGTCATTACTTTTCTATTTCGGCTTTGCATACAAGTGGACTAATTTATAACAGAACGCTAGTACTCAGTTAAGAGTAATTCCGACGGTTCCGTCGTTCAACAAGTATCGATTTGAAAGATTCAAGAAAGGTAAAATTTAGAGATAGTGATTTCTAATAAGCATCTTGGAGAAGGATTTTCCCCTCCAGGAAATCTTATCCGAAGTGATTTCGAACTTGAGCGAACTTTGTAATTACCAGGATCAAATATATGGAAAAATGGTCGTGATTGGAGGCGGTGTCTGATAGGGGAGACGAATTATTGTAAAGACTTCCGGTCGGGGTAGATTTTAATACTGAGAGATCGAATTATTATATTCTGGTGATAGAAGTTCACTCTCAACGTGGTTCGGAAGTCACGTAAAGCCGTTGGTCCCGTTGCTGAATAACCACTGGTTCCACGCAACGTAAAAACACCATACAACCAAAGAAATGATGATGATGATGATTATTATTATCATTAGTAGTAGTAGTAGTAGTAGTAGTAGTAGTAGTATATTAAAAATACTCATAGCAGCATGAGTCTTCAGACGGAGACGCAAATCCTAGTTATATATATGTATAGATATATCTTTAAATATAAGTACATATACATTATTATTATTATTATTATTATTATTATTATTATTATTATTATTATTATTATTATTATTATTATTATGCCAATATTTAAACAGTAAAAGGTATTAGCAATGAAGTATAAAAGTAAACATTATATAAATTACAATTGCATAATTACGTTTATGAATCTGTATATTTTATTATTATTATTATTATTATTATTATTATTATTATTATTGCTCTTCAAATTAGATAATAGTATCAAAAGCATAAATAAACTCTTGTGGCTATCAGGAATGATAAATGTTGGTAAGTTTCTTGATTACTCAAGGTTTTTTTTTTTTTTTTATTATTTTACACACATTACATCTTGTCCAAAAAGAGGGGATTTGTCATAGCTTGTAACGGAAACGCTCCTCAGTATTTCCAGAATATTATCCGGTCCGTTTGTTATCGTTATAAAACGTCCCAGAACGCTTTCCCTCTCTCCCGTAACCATTAGATATCCCTCTAGAATTCCCTGGCTAGGTAAATGTTGCTGTTTAAGGGCGAGGAAGACATAAAGCAATATGAATATAGATCATTTCATGGAAGTGAAAGACGGCATTCAGGTGGGGACACAGGGGTCGCCAGAGGAAAAATAATATAACTGTTTTACGACACGATCGTTGCCATTTATTTGAGAGGGTATCTCTCTCTCTCTCTCTCTCTCTCTGTCCTCTCTCTCTCTCTTCTCTCTCTCTTTGTACTAGAAATAGCGTTGAAAAGAAAAAAATAAGATCAGCATGGATAATGAGACAAACTTATATGCACTGAAATACCAAATCCAAATATAATATATATATATATATATATATATATATATATATATATATATATATATATATATACTTAGTGTGAAGTAAATAAATCTTGTGCTCTCTCTCTCTCTCTCTGTGACATAACTCTTAAATTTAAATAAAAGAATTATATGCAAACATTTCGATACACATAACGAATCTTTCCTTTCCGAATTTCGTAACAGGTTGCAGGTCCTTCTCCAGATATAGAAAAAAGTAACCTCCCTTAAGGGAAGGCCTAACTAACATCACGTCGAGTTGACTGCTCAGTCAACATTTAACTTGAATCACCGCTGTTGACTTCATGAGCTGTAAAGTTTTGGTAAACAGGTATTTGACTTCTTAACTTGGTGTTTATGAGATCAAATTCCTGAAATGTATGCTATTATTGTACCTGTCTTATTTTTTTTTTTTTTTGTCATACTCCTATTCTGCCAGCGAAATATTAATTAGAGAAATTAATTTCTGGTTGATAGAAACTTCAATTCCTCGATGCGGGTCTCGGATCAAGCACATGAAGAATGTAGGTCCCGTTGCTAGGCAACCAATTGGTTCCTAGCCACGTAAAAATATCCAATCCTTCGGGTCAGCCCTAGGAGAGCTGTTAATCAGCTCAAGCTCAGTGCTCTGGTAAAACTAAGATATACTTAACTAATTAGCCTTATTTTAGTTTTTCCAGACCACTGAGCTGATGAGCAGCCGAAGGATTGTATATACTTAACTTATATGTCATAAGCGCCTCATTGGTGTGATCGGTATGGTCTTGGCCTGCCACCTCGGTGGCCGCGAGTTCGATTCTCGCGCATTCCACTGAGGGGTCAGAGATGTGTATTTCTGGTGATAGAAGTTCACTCTCGACGTGGTTCGGAAGTCACGTAAAGCCGTTGGTCCGGTTGCTGAATAACCACTGGTTCCATGCAACTTAAAGACACCATACAAACAAATTATTTGTCACACTCCTGGGTTAGGTTAGGTTAGAATAGTGGCTGTACACAGTTATTTGGATGTGGGAAACAACGAGATTATTAATTTTTTTTTTTAATTTGATGGTTAGTTTTTTAAGATATGGCGTCCCACTTTTTTCAGGGAAGGTCCCAGTACTCGGTTACATCTCGGGATAATGCTTCTGGGGGTGACTGTATTTTCTTTTTCTCTCTCAAAAAAAAATTTCTCTAACGGACTGAAGACCTTCATACTTAGACGGTTTTCCTATATTATCAGCTTTATTTTCATTGCTCTGTTTCCCTCGTGTTTTGACGTTCCACACTTGTTCCTCCTTCGGTTTCTTTATCATTAAGTTTATCATTTTCCTAAGAGCAAATGGCAATTTGATGGCGTATCTAATTTTCTCTCTTACATCAGGTTCGAATAAGTCAAATGAAAAATAAGGATGAAAACACTACTTTGGAAGACAAGTTAAAGTTACTAGAATTAGAGTACACAAGTATGTATACGCACACACACACACACCACACACATATATATATATATATATATATAATATATAAAAAAATTAAAACTATATATTATATACATATATATCTATAATATAAAAAGGATGGAGAAAAGCCAGCGTAGCATCATAGTACATGTATTTTCCAAATTTTTGTCGAGACTTTGGGTCTCATCATCAGGGCTGTAAAATATACAAAATATACAAATTAAAAAAGACTCAGTATTAATATTAATAAAAATGGAACAACATAAAAGTTAAATATAATAATTTAAAAAATGAACTAAAAAAAATATATAAAAAATTTAAAAATGAAGAATGCTTAAGTTAGTACCTATCTCTATGGAGTTAAAAACCTGAGTGACGTTGTCTGTTTTGGAAAGGAGGACATCAACTATGCTATATATAGAACTGTGGAAGAAGTCTGACCATTTAATGGGGGCACAAGCAGTTTGATTGTTAACGACTCCAAAACAGAGAGAGAATAGTCATTGGCGCTTGGGGACAATGCGAAAATCCTTATATGAAAATGATGTTTTACATTTATTACAATGTTCTCGTATGTTGGAGTCGTTAACAATCAAACAGCTTGTGCCCCCATTAAATGATCAGACTTCTTCCACAGTTCTATATATAGCATAGTTGATGTCCTCCTTTCCAAACCAGACAACGTCACTCAGGTTTTTAACTCCATAGAGATAAGTACTAACGTAAGCATTCTTCACTTTTAAAATTTTTTATATATTTTTATTGTTCATTTTTTTTAATTATTATATTTTAACTTTTATGTTGTTCCATTTTTATTAATATTAATACTGAGTCCTTTTTTAATTTGTATATTTTGTATATTTTACAGCCCTGATGATGAGACCCAGTCTCGAAAATTTGAAATACATGTACTATGATGCTACGCTGGCTTTTCTCCATCCTTTTTATATTAAATCTACGGCGTTCCAGATGCCCCAACCTTCCTGTATATATATATATATATATATATATATATATATATATATATATATATATATATATATATATATAGAGAGAGAGAGAGAGAGAGAGAGAGAGAGAGAGATTACAAACTACTAATGATTTGGTTTTTATCTCTTTTATCTCTGACAAATAGAGTTCAATTTCCTGGTAAAAAACAAAGTTACCGATCAATTCTGGTAATTGATACATTCAAGTACAAATTTTTCGTTAAAAATATTATATTCCATTGTTATTTTCCAGCTCAGGAAATGCATGACGCAATAGATTCACATGGAATAAATTTGAATACCTGAAAAGTTCTGCTTTAGAAAAATCCAAGATAATCATCCGTTATTTTGGCATATGTCATTGCATGAGTTCGGTTTTCTCCAAAACAAACATTGTTCTATCCGGTTCAAGGAGAAATTTTCGCAAATTCATTAACCACCGATAGAACTACAAACATGTAAAAATATGTGCCGAAGTTTTTACGGTACAATCGAGTTTTCTGTACAGCGTATAATCAAGGCCACCGAAAATAGATATATCTTCACGTGATTTCGGTAGAGATCACATGAAGGTTAGAGCTGTGGCCCATGAAATTTTAAACAAAGTCCCGGTGGTGGCCTACCCTATATCGTTGTTAGACGCACAATTATGATTAACATTAACCTTTAATAAAATAATAAAAACACTACTAAGGCTAGAGCGCTGTAATTTAGGCGGATGATCAACATACCAATTTGCAGCCCTCTAGCCTCAGTAGTTTTTAAGATCTGAGGGCGGACAGACAGACAAATAGCCATTTCAATAGTTTTCTTTTACACAAAACTAAAACACGTAGTTCAAGGCGAGAGGCTGTATCTCTGCTCAAGACCTTTCCCTATGGTTTTTGTGCAATAAAAAAATACTTTTAATATATACATGAAATTAAATCTTAGAAAGAAATTAGCCTCATTTTAATGAAAAATTAATTAAAAGTAAAACCGACACCGAATAAAAGATTTTTGCCGTTTCTCTCTCTCTCCTCATCTCCTAATTCAGCGCATCTTTCAAAATCATCTAACTGGGAAAATAATTAAGTCTAATTATGAAACCTAATTAATAAACAAAAAATGTTTCTTTCTAAAGCCATTTAAGGTCTCTGATAAATTACGCAGGTTGGTTCTAAAAGAGATTTACAAGTATTTTATTAACTATGCATTTTATGCTTTTCTGCTTTCACTAAATACGAAGAAAGTTCACATCTATTTTCCTTGAACTTGTTTTGAAAACATTTTCGAACCTAATGAACGAAGACTTGAGATCCCTAGGAGCGGGGAAACAAGTGTAGACACATTGTCCAGCAACGAGGATGTATTTACATGAAACGGAAAAATAAATATCCTGGGGTTTTAAAAT
>NC_087207.1:5745155-5770155 GCF_015104395.2 Macrobrachium nipponense
GTTTTCGAAAAAGGCTAGATCTTGGAATGGTGCAGCTTGAAACCTCTGTCGTGGGTTTATTGGAATCTTAATCGAAGTCTTTGGGTAGTGTCATGATTTGATATAATAATAATATAATAATAATATCCTTTATTTCAGCTCAGGGCTAAGGTTGTACAGTATGATTTACGCACTCCTTTCTTCCTTTCTTCCCCTTCTCCCTCTCTCTCTCTCTCTCTCGAATTGAATGGTTTTATTCAACTCGTTGTTTTAAGCAAGAAAAATTTGAAAATGAATAGAACCAGGACAACTTTCAGTTAATGTTTTAAAAAGGGCAAATGAAAACACTAACTTATGTCACCGGAATCGGAAAAAGTCCCTGGAGGGGAAATACGGTCATTATTTATTTATGTCCCACATATTTCTGAAAACTTTCATCTAACATTGCGCTCTGTTCTCATAATCAGATGTACTCTGAGAACTAATGTGGCGAAACAAATACCTGCAGGCTGCCAGATAAGTCTGGAATCGTAAATAGAAAATTGTAAATATTTCGTCTCTTTCTCTCTCTCTCTCTCTCCTCTCTCTCTCTCTCTCTCTCTCTCTCTCTCTCACACACACACACACGAACACACACACTGACTCCAGATTTTCTCGGATGATTGCAAATATTCGTCCCATATTTTACAAACAACCTTACGTCAGTTTAATGGACAGGCATGACACCAAAACAATACTCTTGATGTCAATTCATTTATCAATGGCAAATAAATGTAAAAAAAAAAAAGCAAGCAATATATCGTTGGCACAACAATTCATTAGGATCAATCACGGCTAATTGCAAAAGTTTGTCCAATAAGTACGCATGATTAAATGTGCATATGCCGCCGTTCAAATGATCATTTGTGTCAGTGACCCAAATTTGACGAATTTATGCCGGACCTCTCTCGGTACCAGACGTTGTTGGTGCTGTTGTTGTCTATGGCGTGTATATATATTTTTGTTATTCATCAGTTTTTCTCTGTCTTATACCTTATTCAGGTTTGTATTACCGTTCGACATAGGATATTTTAAATTAACCAGTCAATAGCTTATTTGATTCTCAACCAATCTTTTGTTCCTTCTTTTTCTTTTGTCTTCATTTGTTCCTTCTTTAGTTTATGCTATTCTCCGTCTAGTTTAGTCAACATTTTTTTTAGAAATAGCAGACAAACCGTGAACAAAATATTTACAAAAGCACGAACGCGTTTAATACCGACTTCGGTAAGCGAAATAAAAAAGTGTTGCGTTTGGTTTCAAAAGTTGAAATTGCTAATGAGCATCGGAGGCAAGTGCAAAGGCAAGTAGGTCTATGCACCTCCCACTCACCCGTCCCCTCACTAGTTCACAGGAACAGTAAGTTCGTGTCAGTGAGAGACTTTGATATCCTGAGAAGGGCTTAAGTTTCCTTTGATGACAGTCTGCCCAAAAAAAAAAAAAAAAAAAAAAAAAAAAAAAAAAAAAAAAAAAAAAAAAAAAAAAAAAAAAAAGTAGATGCCGTCAGGATATGGACATCTCCGTTCGTCTGAAACGAAGGCATGAGAATAGCAACATTTTAAAAAGTGTACTTAAAACCATTCCTGGCTTTGTGGGACTACCTCTGAAGGGAAAAGTGCGTGATGATAGGGAGCATGAGAAATTGTTCTAAAAGGAAGCAAATGTGGAGAAGTTACATAACAAATTGATCTCTGAATAATAGACGCATATAGAGATTCTGTCTGAAGAGAATGCAACTCTGGGTCAACTAGGTGAATATTTTTGAAGATTTGTTGAATGTGGGTTATTGAAAGGAGGCCGAATTGAGTGATGCATGAATGGAAGGGGTTATTGCAAAGTTCAGAATGCTTGTGAAAGTAACTGTTGAGAATGTAAAGAAGGTAACTAGATGTTCAAGAGTAGGAAGATACGAGCTGCTGGGAATTACAAGCCAGATACTGTTGGTGACGTGACCGACTGTCTGGCCAGGGACTGTAAGGTATGTCCCGATGAGGGAGAGGCTCTGAAGGAATGAATAAATGCAATAATTATTTGCCGTATAAAGGTAATCAATGGAGCTTAACGTTACTGCTTAGTATACCAAGAAATGTGTATGGTAGGCTATTGATCGATAAAGTATGACAGATGACTGGAGGATCGACGGGCAAGAAACTTTGTGAAGTCAGTCAGGAAGAGGCTGTTGGATGAAATGTTTTGTTGTGAAAATTGTAAGATGTTTGAAGGTAAAGGGAAAAGGCTGTAATATGCCACATAGGCCTAAGAACAGTACTGTTGTTAAAGACAGAATCAATAGAGGCAATATAGATAGTTTTGAGAATGTTTTGGATAGTAGAAAGTTGTTGAAGGTATTAGAAATTTATTTATGATGGAAATCAAGCATATCGTCAGATCGTTTAGACTGAAGAGCGACTGATTTGGTGGTGAAGCTGCGTCTGAGACAAAGGTGTGTTATGTTGTTATGCTCTTCAATACCTTTATGAACTGCGTTTAACAGAATGTCAGAAAAAAGAATAGTCGCTGTAAGTGTCAGACTGTGGGATAACCTCTATCAACTTGCAGTAAAATAAATGAAAATGCATCTTGGAAATAGCTGGGAAAAAACTCTTAAACGATAAATATAAAGAAAAGGTTCCTATCAAATCAGTAGACAGTTTGGTTGTTTGTAAAAACTGGTAATACGAATAATGTAAGCTGGTAGAAAATGTATTCATTTTGATGTTCAAAAATGCATAACATTATTATTAGTAGTAAATTATTGTTATTATTATTATTAGTAGTAGTAGTAGTAATAATAGTAGTAGTATACTATAGTAGCAGTAGTATATGATAATGCGAAAACTGGTGGGGAAGGAGATATTTATGATGTAAATAGAAACAACAATAGGAACTGAGAATAAAAGATTAATGAAAATCAGGAAAATCCTATACGGCAGAAGAGAAATGCAAGAAAATACAGATTAAAAAAATTCATATCAAAGCAGGTTACTTCGGTGCCTAGTGTTGAATGGTCTAATTGAAGTACGTTGTTAGGTACACGGTCGTGAAACTTCCATGATTTTTATGGCTTATAGGAAAATGCAATTTCGGTAATACGATAAATATGATTAAATAAGTATTAGCCCCTTTCAAGATACTCATTGATCAGCAAAAGGTGTAAATCTTATTTAGAAAGCAGATATTGCTTTTGGAAATTTATTGATAATGCAAGTCTGCAAAAGAAGGAAAACAGTTACTGGCCGAGCTTAAATTTTAATAAGAACGGAGGCCGACAGAACTGGGAACCAGATGCCCTTTTCAAGCCCAGACCTGAAGAAAACCAAAAAGGAAAACGGGTGGAAGAAGGGAGAGGGAGGAGGGCAGCTTGATCACAAAGGAAGCAATATTCCTCCCACTTAAAAAAAGGAAGGTTATATTGACCTATTTCCTCTTCCTATATATAAAAGTTAAATCTTTGTATAGATACCCAAGAATGATCGCCATTCTGATGATAGGCTTATTGGTAGGCCAAAGCACCGTTTCCCGGGAATGCAAAATCCGATTGCTATGAATATTGGATCGTGAATCGGACATACATGGAATGCCAAATGCCTTTGCTCACGTGTGATCGAAGAGCCATCGGATAGTATTGGCATAATGTTGTATTATTTCGTTAATTTGTCAGGGAACAAGTAGTACGCAAATGGTTACAAGAGGGCCATTAAAAATCTGTTTATATTCTCGGGCTCGTTCAGGGAAGAGAGAGAGAGAGAGAGAGAGAGGAGAGAGAGAGAGAGAGAGAGGAATAGAGCGATGAGAGAGAGAAGTTAATTCTGCCAAAGGAAAGTCCAGTAACAAGTGAGAGTAGAAGAGAGAGAGAGAGAGAGAGAGAGAGAGAGAGAGAGAGAGAGAGAGAGAGAGAGGTTAATTCTGCCAAATCAGAGTCTAGTAAAAAGTTACTTTCAATAAAAAGTTATAGATATGAGAGAGAGAGAGAGAAGAGAGAGAGAGAGAGAGAGAGAGAGACGAGAGAGAGAGAGGAGGGCTGTTTAGGAAACAGTACTTTACCTGTTCATTTACCTGCTTATACCATGTTCTAGCATAATATTTTCCTCAGTCTTGCAAACTTTGTTGGGGGGTTTAAATGCATAAGGCATATGAAGCATTTTATTTACATGACAAAAACTCAAGAATATTCACTCACTCGCACGTGAAGGCATGTAAATACAACATGCGGACAACTGTTGACATGAACAATGTAAATTCATTCATGGTTCAGCTAAATGAATTTATGATGACCGGGAGGGGCGTTCATGTCATACGTGCATTCAGCATCATAAATCACTACGTTTAAAATAATAATGAATATCAAAATTGAGTTTTGATATATTACTTGGAATTCGTTATGGGCTATTATTATTTTCAGTAGTAGTATAAGTAGTAGTTTCGTATGTAACTGGAAACTTTCCTTTGCTAAAAAACCCATTTATTATTATTATTATTATTATTATTATTATTATTATTATTATTATTATTATTATTATTATTATTATTATTATTACAAATGTTAAAATTTCAGATACGTATTAAGACTGACACATGCATAAGTGTTAACGGAATAATGAATGATTTCGTGAAAACGAAACGCTTCATCTCTCTCTCTCTCTCTCTCTCTCTCTCTCTCTCTCTCTTATCTGCTGATCGCAGTCTGGACGGTTAACTTGCCAGGTCGCTTTCCTAACAACAGACTATGTTTAACACTTATTCCATCATCATTTTTCCTTTCAGGAAACATTTCAGCCCATTAAAAAAAAGAATCCAAAGGCTACAGCCTTGGCATTTTAATAACTTGAATAGGCTTGAAACATTCTAAATAATGTGAGCAAGTTGCAATATACCGCAATTTCGATCACATTGTCTTCGTAACGGACCGATTGCTTAATCAATCTTTAGTTTTAGGCAAGATCAGTGGAAATTTTCCATTCATTACATCGTGAAATTGTATGGAAAAAACCAATTAATGAAATCGTACATATAGTTTTGTCTTCAGTTTTCGGTATACTATAAGGCCGCCACGTGGCCACCACGCAGTCCTTTCATCCAGGGTTCAATATATACAGAGGATTTTAGACTTTCTTTAAGCAAGTTGTTAACGCCATCTATTAGCTAGTGAAGAAATTCACCCTCAAATGGACAAACTGCATTTTCACAGATGGGTGAGGAACACAGTTATTGTATTGTTATTAGTCTTTATCTCCATATTAAATGATAATTCTGGATATATATTAAAATTCAACTTAAGTTGAAATGGTATACTGTAAAGGAGGAAATGACGCAGAATTCGACGTAAATGAAAACGTTAAATAAAATTTTTTACATCCTCCTCCCCATAACGAAAAAAATTACGTCGCCCCGTTCATAAGGAATATGAAGATCCAGTCTTACCAACATGATAAAATTGAACACTTTATTTTTGACAATAATATTACAGTTCTGAGAGTAAATAATATTTACTAAGGTATATTTATACCATATCCAGGTTTCTGATCTAACTGCAGTTTACTTGAAATAATAAATTGAATTAAATTCATCTGAATCTAAAACTGTAAAGATTGGTAGTTCCGACAACCCTGCATTGATGTTCGGGAAAGTCAAGATTCTTGCCAGATATTTACAGGAAACAATGACACTAATTTTCGTTAACTAGTTTAGTTAGAAATAATAATCATCAAAGTAGAAGGAATGCATTATCATTGTTTACAAGCTTAATATCCTTCACGAATAACAAAGTATTTTTAATTTTTAAGATCTAATATCGTCAGTGTCCGTCGTGCGGTGCGGTGCACTGTAGGAGTTACCTATGGATCTTTGCAGCGTGCCTTCGGCCTCTGGCTGCAATCCCCTTCCTTTCCTTTTACTGTACCTCCTTTCATAGTCTCTTTCTTCCATCTTACTTTCCACCCTCTCCTAACAATTGATACGTAGTGCAACTGCTTTAAGGATTTTGTCCTGTTACACCTTTCAAACCTTTTACGCTGAATGACGTAATGGGTTCCAGTGGTTGGCCTTTGGCCTAAATTCTATATTCGGTTCAATTCAACTCATCTGTTGGGAGTCATGTGTCTTTCCATAATCATTTTGCGATATTTTTTTGTTTTGTATGGTGTTTTTACGTTACATGGAACCAGTGGTTATTCTGCAACGGGACCAACGGCTTTTACGTGACTTCCGAACCACGTCGAGAGTGAACTTCAATCACCAGAAATACACATCTCTAACCTCTCAATGGAATGGCAGATAATCGAACTCGCGACCACCGAGGTGGCAGGAAAAGACCAAACCGACCACGCCACTTAGGCACTATTTTTTTTTTTTTCTTTTTGCGATGAGACCAAAATATTTAGGAAGTTTCGGGCAATGCAGGAGGGTAGGAAGGACGACAGCTGTTGTAGTGAATATAATAAAAATTGATCAGAAACCAGATTATGTGTGTATAGGCGCATATACGGAAATCTTTTGTATTGTGGCGTGCAGTCTCAATAAAAACTCTCTCTCTCTCTCTCTCTCTAATATATATATAGACATACGTATACATTTGCGTGTATGTAATACACACACACACATCACACACACTATATATATATATATATATATATATATATATATATATATATATATACATATATATGTATATATGTATATGATGTATATATATATAATATATATATGTATATATATATATATATATATATATATATATATATATATATCTATATATATATATATAATATATATATATCTATAAGTATATATATATATATATATATATATATATATGTATGTATATATACTATATATATATATATATATATATATATATATATGTATATACGTATATATTTCTAGATATATAGATATATATATATATATATATATATATATATATATATATATATATATATATAGTATAGAGATAGAGAGAGAGAGAGAGAGAGAGAGAGAGAGAGAGAGAGAGCTTCGAGTTTTTATTCAGACTGCACACCACAATACAAAAAGAGTCTCCTTTACGCGCCTAAGTCAAACTCTAAAACTAATGTTTTATAACTATGAAGTTCAGTTTTTTATTCAAGTTTTGCGACCCCCACATTTTATTTTCATTGATCACGGGGAGCCTACTATATCCGATTCAGACGAACGCCCCCTTTACTCCTTCTCTTATTTTGCTTTGCAAATGTAATTTTTGCGGTCAAGCTTTCCGCCGGGCGCTGCCTTTTAACGGCTGATATCCCTCATTTAATTGCAAAAGCTTCCTAAACGAACATATATGAAAATGGAGATTAAAATTAAAGCCAAAAACGAAATTTCTGTGGGAATGGTAGCACAGAAATTCAGTCTTTTATTTTATTTCATTCTTCTCTCTTTTTCGACAACTGAATTTTTTATATTTCACAAACGTTTTTCTAAGTTTGTAAAGGGAACTATTATGTTTAAAGACATTTTCACTGACACTGTTCAGAGCAACCAGTTCAAGTTATGAAAATGCAATCTACAGGATATCTTATCTTCCTTTGGTGGTCCCTTTCTTGACAATGGCTGTTCTTCTGTCATACCTTTCAGCATCTTAGACGTTGTTTCTGAAGGAATGATGTCTAATTCACCGAATTCTTGTGATGCTCTAGTCTAGGCAAAGAAATAAATTTAGTACGGTAGGTCGAACTAATATGTAAAAATTTTTCTCGTGTATGCTGAGCTTATTTGTACTGATCCATCCAAATGTTTGTTAATTAAATTTCGAAAAAGATTAAGGAAATCATTTCATATATAACATCGTTCAATAGACTAATTAAGATCACATCAGGAGATTTACTAAATTTCAGGAGAAAGCACGACTTAATCTATACTGTTGGTTTCTTGACGAAATATCATCAGCTCAACCCTAAAAAATAAAATTAAAATAAGTGGGACTTGTGGAAGAGTAATTATAATTCCTGGTGGAGGCAAAGGGAAAGGAGATCACAAATACAAAAGCTCCCAGCTATTATCTATTATTATTATTATTAGTTATTATTATTATTATTATTATTATTATTATTACATAAGCCCTTACGACAGTGGAAGAGAGAATAATCAGTCCTTGACCGTCTGAGACTTTTGAGCAAAGAGAGAGAGAGAGAGAGAGAGAGAGAGAGAGAGAGAGAGAGCTGCGTTGAGTTTAACCTACTTTCTCTACTCTGACAGCGATCCGAAAATATTGCGTCCTATATTTCCCGTCCCACGTGTTCGTTCATCACAACAAGCAAGAAGGGGCGTTTTTCAGAGGTGTGTTGGATCACCCAGAGAACCCTAACAAGGCAGAAAGGAGACGTATTTCTTTCTACGTGGCTCCATTAAACTTGCCCCTTTACTTTACCAGGATCTTGAACGCGCATGACCTGGTTGTTAAGTTAAGTATATCTCAAGTTTTACCAGACCATCGAGCTGATTAACAGCTCTCCTAGGGCTGTAGGTCCGAAAGATTGGATATTTTCATGTAGCTAGGACCCAATTGGTTACCTAGCAACGTGGGACCTACAGCATATTGTGGGATCCGAAACACCACCGAGGAATAAAGTTTTATCACCAAAAGAAATCAATTCCTCTGATTCCTTGTTGGCAAGGCGGGAATCGAACCCTGACCCTAAGATCGGTATTCGAGCACGTTACCGACTCGTCCAACGAGGAACTACATGGCCTAGTGGTCTGAGCGATGATTTATCAGTCTTTTAGTAACTGGAGAGAGAGAGAGAGAGAGAGAGAGAGAGAGTTTTGAAAGTGTGAATGTTAGGCAGAAGTCTGTAAGATTAGTTATGTAGGCAATATTAGCTATGAAATTCTACAAGTAGAGTTTTGGTAGATGAGGACGAAAGAAAAGTAGAAAAGAAACGCAAACCAGGATGTTTGCGATAAGAGACTCGTAAAGCGCAGAAAAGGACTGAGTGAGACGTAACAAAAGTCGATGATGCAAAATGTTAGACGTAAACCTCAACCAAAAGCAACGAATAACTGCCCATAGCACGCCCTGATTTGTTAGATGTCGTCGCCGGAAGTAGTAGGCGCAGAAGATTACCCAATTATGAAGAATTAGGGTGGTCTCCAGAAGAAAAAGAGGTGGAGCTAGAAATCAGAAATGGGTCCAGAGTTCAGTTGGAACGAAAGAAAAGTTCAGTTAACAACTCACTTCTGGACGCATAACTTGTGTCGGTTAATACTACGTTTACCTTGTGTCAATTAGAGTTGTGTGTGATAGGACAGTGAAATTGTGTATGTTACAATAATAATTAAGAAAAAGAAACGTGGTGTTTAACTTACCCAGAATCCTAAAGGAAACCGAACTCACATATTTTCCCTATGTAACCAGCCTCCTGAGAGATTAAATAAAGATCAAATGAGAGATCAAATAAGAGATTAATGAGAAGTCCAAAAGAACAGAGAAGTATTAGAATTATAAGTTCCTAAGAGAGCGAGAAACTCACCGCAGTATAGATCCCATATAATAAATTAATAAGACACAAACCAAAACTAAAAAGAAGAAAAAGACGACAACATAAACAGTTTTAAATTAACTATGATAGATAGAGAGAGAGAGAGATATTTGAAAGTGTGAACAGGACTTCTAATAATAGATGAGAGAGAGCGAGAGAGAGCGAGAGAGAGAGAGAGTATTTTGAAAGTGTGAACAGGACTTCTAATAATAGATGAGAGAGAGAGAGAGAGTGTTTGAAAGTGTGAACTGGACTTTTAGTAACATATAAGAGAGAGAGAGAGAGAGAGAGAGAGAGAGAGAGAGAGAGAGAGAGATGCTATTTTCTCAAATTCAAAATGAGACAACAAAAGCTTTTTGTGTTCAGTACTTATTGCTCAAAGACAATTTTACTTTTACGTAATTATAAACGAGTTTATTTTTCATAAGTGACGTCACAATAACGAAGGACAATTAACGACCCAGCCATTTGCCAACGAGATATCGTAAATAATGTCTCTGTGCCCCGAGGAAATATAACAGATTGCACACTGTATGAAAAGAACATTAATTATCATAACGTATAATATATTTTACCTTAATGTGGGGTCATTTATTTCTCCAATTGGGCTCCGGAAGAGAAAATTATCTCAATAAATTAAAGGTGACTGGGAAAATTTACATGGAATGAAATTTTAGTAAAACGAGATGAATCACCCGAGACCTTAAGAGGACGTTTCTACAGAGAGAGAGAGAGAGAGAGAGAGAGAGAGAGAGAGAGAGAGAGAGAGAGAGAGAGTTTTGAAAGTGTAAAAATTAATTTAGTAACTGAAGAGAGAGAGAGAGAGTGTATGGTGTTTTTTGCAAAGGGTGAACAGGACTTTTAGTAACTGATGAGAGAGCCTTTCCATGCATTATTTTGTAACTTATTGAAATAAAAGGGTCACAATGGGGTTGAAAACGTTGTATTCGTTGAACATAACACAATGAATATCCACTGTAATTCAGACAGACCTGTTGATTTTGATTCGTCGTTCTAGAATGAAACGAAAGTTTTCATAAGATATAATTACTTTCTACAGCACGAAGTATATTAGTGCCAGATTGCACTGTTTCATAAAGTGACGTTTATGTTTATGATCAAACTGAGTCAATACGGTGTAAAAGCACGAAATCACACGCACACACACACACACACACACACACACACACACACACACACACATATTATATATATATATATATATCTTATATATATATATTTTATATATATATCTATATATGTGTGTGTGTGTGTGTGTGTGTGAGGTGTGTGTGTGTGTGTGTGTGTGTGTGGTGGTGCAGCGAGTGAGGAGTGAAAAAAAAATCTCAATAGAAAGCAACATTCATTTTTCAACTGTAGAATCGTTGATGAACTCCATAACCAGAAAACTTCCACATCGTTTGATGTTTTATACACACATACACAAAAGGCGCATCAGCAACGCGTCGATCGCCTCTACACACACACAAACACACACACACATACTGCTCCGCTCATTTCCATCTTGCAAGAGCTCTAATGCTTCTTGGGTATTAAGGCCCTTTCTTTCCAATACCTCTTCCTCACCTGTTCAACACTATCTAGTCCTTATTCTCCACTCCCTGGGCGTACCCCTTCCCCCCACAACCTGCAACCCCTCTGAATTGTAGAAATTCCTCATTATTATTATTATCAATCTGGTAACCCGAGTTCGCTCCCTGCTGCTGCCAATGCGGAACCAGAGGAATTTATTTCTAGTGATTAGAAATTCGGATCCCACAGTAAGCTGTAGGTCCCGTTGCAAAGTAACCAATTGGTTCTTAGCCACGTAAAAAAATCTAATCCTTCGGGCCAGCCCTAGGAGAGCTGTTAATCAGCTTAGCGGTCTGGTTAAAGTAAGATATACTTAACTTTTCTGAATTGTAGACTGTTCTCACTAACCTATCGTCCCTCAGTCTTTCTGCATTACGGAACTTGTTTAATACACACTTGCCCTTCCCTACATCTTTGTAATCTTTTTAACAGTTCTATGTCGTTTCTACATCTCTTATCAATCCTTTTCTCCCCTTCAAGCTCAAATAATGCACAACCTTTCTCTTCTAAATGTGATACTTAATTTGATCACCATATCTGATTGGTGATATTAACCAAATAATAAAATGGCTTCAATTAACAATAATTAGACCGAATAATCCGGTAGAAACGACTTCATACTGAATGAAAATGGCAGAAATTCTTTTCATTAATAATCACTCTCGTTCCTCTCAATTCTCGCAGAGCCTGATTGATTAAAGAATCGATTGAGAGAAAATTATTAAAAGTTGTATTTAATTCTGGCGAAGCTGAAGATGAATATTCCAATCGTAATGATAATGGCTTGATTGCGTCTTAGGTCACTCTCGCACACGAGGGCTTGACTTGCAGTGGAGAGAGAGAGAGAGAGAGAGAGAGAGAGAGAGAGAGAGAGAGAGAGAGAGAGAGAGAATCTGTTCTTGGATTCTTACCAGAAAGGCATCTAATATGCAGATGAAGACAGGTCTGCCTCACAGATATAGAATCAATTTTAAATTATTATTCATATGATAACATTTACGTAGAGTCCATAATATGTTATCTACAAAATACAACACAGTTATTCATTAAAAAAAAAAAAAAACTGTACAAACGACCCAAAGAGTTCTGGAAAAACTGAAACTGATTTAGAAAAGTAGCGACATCGCTAATAATCGAAAAACAATACTTAATAAAAAAAAAAAAAAAAAAAAAAAAAAAAAACAGTTCCTCATCTTCGTAAATCAAGGAAATGTCGATATCAGATCGGGGAAAATTCATTCTTATTTCCAATTGGCTTTGATTAGAAAAGAATCGATATGGATTTATCGAGATTCAACAAAATTGTCGAGAACTGTCATTAGCGATAATTAATATAGACTAAGACTCAGATCGTATTTCCGCTGTCAGTCTAGAAAACGTTTTAAACGTTTTCATTATTAACGTTTTCATTATAAATGTTATTTTCTCAGCATAGAATTAACCCAAAATACAAAACAAATAGTTTCTGGATAAAGATTAGAGAGGAAAATAGGGAGATATGAAAAAAAAAGGGATAATTTTGTGCATATCTTACATAAGGGCAAAACTTTCTCATGTTTTAACGACGACCCCAACCGCTTAATAAGCTGAATACTTTAACAAAATTAATGGAGGTTGGGTATTTTTAGCTGCACGACCTCTCGTTGGAAGGGCGAGTGTCATGACCCAATGCTCTCTCTCTCTCTCTCTCTCTTTCTTTCCCGCAATCTCTCTCTTTCTCTCTCTCAATTTCTTTCTCTCTCTCTCTCTCTCTCTCTCTCACCCTCTCTTTCCCTTTCAAGTCAATCTCTCTCTCTCTCTCTCTCTCTCTCTCACCCTCTTTCTTTCCCGCAATCTCTCTCTCTCTCTCTCTCTCGCCTTCTCAATTTATTTTTTTCTCTCTCTCTCTCACCCTCTTTCTCTCCATCACTCTCTTTATCTATCCTCAATCTCACTCTTTCTCTCCCTCAATTTCTCTCTCTCTCTCTCTCTCTCTCTCTCTCACCCTCAAGTTCTCTCTCTCTCTCTCTCTCTCTCTCACACACCCTCTCTCTCTCTCTCTCTCTCTCTCTCTCTCTCTCTCTCTCTCTCTCGTCAATTTCTCTATTTGTATTTCGCACGCACTCGATGTAATGCTTGTGGGTGAATGTACGTGCGCGTCTCAGTGAAACCACCACGCACATGAACATGCACGCAATCAGCCACTGAGAGAAATCTGTACAGAAGGAAGTTGCATTCGTTCTTCTAGTCGCACGAAAATACACGGTGTCCATAAAGTCCCAGTACCATTACAAGTATGTATTGCTTGTAATGGTACTGGGACTTTATGGACACCCTGTACAGGAAGGTATTACGTCTCTGACTCGCCCCGCCTGAAACGGATTGTGTCACGGGAAGAATAATGAAAACCGCCGTCATCTGGATGCTGCGCTTCCAGACGTGACTTCGCTTTGGAAGGAGCGTAGGAGTCACCCTTCAGATTCTCCATCGGGGATCAGAATGAAGGATTTTCTTCGACTAGAAGAGTCCTTCGTGTAAATATTTTCGTCGTTATTATTATTATTATTATTATTATTGTTATTATTCTTTATTATTATTATTATTATTATTATATTATTATTATTATTGTTATTTCTAAGGGGTCCACAATAATAAAAAATGGTGCAAGTTCGTTATTAATCACTTAAAAAAACCCAAATAAATTAATTATATATACTCTCGCGATAACAGAGTTTCTACCCCCCCCCCCACCCCACAAAAAAAAAACAATTATTATTATTATTATTATTGATAACTTGAATTTATTCATATAAAACCATACAGTAGTCAGTTAGCCTGCTGACGTAGGTAAAAGAAAAAAAAAGCAGATTCACAAGATGTAGATAAGTCAAACAAAACAGCATTGGAAACTGCAAAAACACACATACAACAAACAAACAAATATAGAAACCTATATATCAATAAGAATTGGAAAATACATCAGAAAAAAAGGAAGGTTCATTAACGAATCGCTCCAAAATGGATACGTAGAACGTTGAAACCTTGTGTGAGTCAAGAGCTATTTGATAGGCACAGAACCGTTTGATATTACGACTTAAAAGAAATATTAAAAAAGGCCCATATCATGGGGGTATATACCAATTCTTAGAACATGGACATATTATACACCTATGAGCATGTATAAACACATATGCACTCAAGCTCATTAACATATTCACGGATAAGAGGCAACACCTTCAGGAGGGATCCGACATAAGCCGAGAAAATTCTTATTCGTCAGGGATCAAATTCTCCTGATGGAGAGGGAAAACAGTTGTCTCTCTGTATTTTCTACCACTTCTTAATTCGTAAGCAAATGGAAATAAAAAAATCAACATACGAATGAATACGCTTCGGGCATCAATGTCTCACACACACACACACACACGTATATATATATATATATATATATATATATATATATATATATATATATATAATATATTATATATATATATATATATATATATATAATATATATAATATATCTATATATATAATATATATATATATATATCTATATATACACACACGTGTATGTGTGGTTTGTGTGTGTGCATTAAGCTACACATGTCCTTTAATATCCAATTCGCTCTACCACGGAATTAATATATTTTCGTATGTGTTAACCGATAGGGGAATTTTTTAAGTTGATAAAATAGTTTCACATATGTGAAAAATACATTAATTCCAAGGGGTGGGAGCAAACTGGATATTAAAGGCCATTTGTAGCTTAATACATGTATGTGAATCACGGGGATGTGATAAGAATTCACACACACACACACACACACACACACACATATATATATATATGTATATATATATATATATATATATATATATATATATATCTATATATATATATATATATATATATATATATATATATATATATATATATATATATATATATATATGTGTGTGTGTGTGTGTGTGTGTGTGTGTGTGTGTGTCTTTGTGAATATTTACTGTCTTAAGACTCATGGCCTGGTTAATATACAGGTAACATCAATATAAATCAATAAATAAACATATTGTTTTCTTGAAATATTTCGTCCTTCACGGAAAACGGTAATTTTAGCGCCTGAAGTCTAAATATAATGTTACAGCGAAAATATACAGTACTCTCCTGAGAATCATTAAGGCCATTATTTGCATATAAAAGACGTAGAGGCTGCCTTTCCGTAATTTATACTGAAAGATATAGATCTCCGGTGTAGGGTCTGCCCGTGTTCAGTGTAATGAAGCAATTCGGCTTTGACTGCAAGACAGTGACCCTGTTTTCTCAATAGAGTTGTGTGCACCATTTTTTTTAAATAGGTTTATTTCTTGCGGGCGAAAGGATTCTCATACTGAAAATGAATCTTCAAATTGATTATTTTCTGCATTAATATTGTTCTGTATTAATATTGTAAGGAAAACATACTAATGGGTAACAGACATTATTCGTTATTATCCACTTGCTTATTCCTCATTACTGAAGGGTGGAAATTAAGCCTTGCGCAATCTATATCAATGAGTAACTAAAGATTCTCTCTCTCTCTCTCTCCTCGTCTCTCATCTCTCTCCTCTCTCTCTCCTCTCTCTCTCTCTCTATATATATATATATATATATATATATATATATATATATACTATATATATATATATATATATATATATATATATCTATATATATATATATAGAGAGAGAGAGAGAGAGAGAGAGAGAGAGAGAGAGAATCTTTCATTTTCAGTTACTCGTTGATATATTTTGCGTAAGACTTAATTTCCACCATTCAGTAATGAGGAATATGCAAGTGGATAATAGTGAATAATGTCTCAGTTACCCATTAGTATGTTTTACTTAGGACAATATTAATACAGAAAATAATCAATTTGAAGAATCATTTTCAGTATGAGAATCCTTAATCTTATATCCCCCGCAAGAAATAAACCTATTTAAAAAAAATGGCGCAGACAGGTCTATTGAGAAATAGAATTAGGGCCTCAGTGGCGTGGTTGGTATGGTCTTGACATGCCACCTCGGTGGCCCTCGAGTTCGATTCTCGACCATTCCATTGAGGGGTGAGAGATGTGTATTTCTGGTGATAGAAGTTCACTCTCGACGTGGTTCGAAGTCACGTAAGCCGTTGGTCCCGTTGTTGAATAACCACTGGTTCCATGCAACGTAGAAACACCATACAAACAAACAAACGAAATAGAATTGAACAATATTCTTTTTGTTGGAGATTTCAATTTTGTAAGGAAAACAGAGAGAACAAGGCCAATGTTTTTTTTTTTTTTTTCTTTTTTTTAAGGATTAGCTGGATCTATACGTTTAATCTGTTCCAACAGTGTGTGTGTGTGTGTGTGTGTGTGTGTGTGTGTGTGTATTTTACGTCAGTCGTGCATCAAGTGTGATCGAAACACCTTTATACACTAACTTATGAATGTTATAATTTGCACTTAGAAAGTAAAAAGGTGAAATTGTCGAATATACAAGAAACGAATCCGTATAAGTTTAAGTTAACTCGCTTGATCTCATTTCGCCACAGAAATTGTAAAACGACATTCAGAATGTTTTATGAATGTTTTATGCAAGGCGAAAAGATGTTGAAACGAATACTAACTTTATATATCTCCAGGTTAGTTGTAAAAGTCCTGGAGCTGAAAGGGGAGATATACAAAAGTTCTACATGAATAGTTTTTTTTCCTTTCTTAACGTTCAGTAGCTTTGGTGTAGCTTTGTTCCTGCGACCAGCTCGCGAATGGTTCTGTTGATATGCATTTATGCGAGAGGTGATGCCCTATGTCTCTATACTATACACACACACACTATTGGAACAGATTAAACGTATAGATCCAGCTAATCTTTTATATATAAAAAAAAAAAAAACATTGGCCTTGTTCTCTCTGTTTTCCTTACAAAATTGAAAGGTCCAGCAAAAAAGAATATTGTTCAATTCTATTTCGTTTGTTTGTTTGTATGCTGTTTTTACGTTGCATAGAACCAGTGGTTATTCAGCAACGGGACCAACGGCTTTACGTGACTTCCGAACCGCGTCGAGAGTGAACTTCTATCACCCCCCAAGGGAATGGTCGAGAATCGAACTCGAGGCCACCGAGGTGGCAGGCCAAGACCACTGAGGCGCTGATTCTTTTTCAAACATCGCATTCAAAGCGAGTGTTTGATTTAACTCGACCAACCATAACGCAATATTATATTTCCCTTATTGATCAGAATTTCCTCCTGTGAAACGTTTCTGATTATTTGCAGGTTCATTTACGTCGACTCGAAAAGTGACACTTATGACAGGTTCTTGACAGATACATTTTGAGTTTCGATAAAAAGATGAAAAGAAAAAAAAAAACTCTCCAATGAAAAATAATCCCGGAAGCATAATCCTCTGAGTTTAATGGGAATACCTGAATCAACCAGGTATATTCATTTACGCAGTTTATTTTAGGCATGGATGCCAGGTCCCAACACGCCCCCCCCCCAACCCCCCCCACCCATTCACAAAGATATTTGTATTCAACATTTTGAGAAGCTTATGATTTCAGTCATAGTGTTAAGGGTTCAGAGATATTTAGGAGCGCATTTGTGTGTGCATATATTATATATATATATATTAATATATATATATATATATATATATATATATATATATATATATATGTATAACTGAATCACGAAAGTTTGGAACGCGTGATAAATCCATAAATAAAGGTATAAGCCACGAAGGAAAGATAAACAACAGAGTTTCTGCAAGATCTATCGACTCAACATCCTTTACTTAGCAGACAAACTGACTTACATGAGAAATTGAGGGTACAGGAAAGGTCATATAACTGATAGGGATTATAAGGAGATTAGTACCTAGAATGAGTAACCTTTCCAAACAGGCATAAACATGGGTACAATTTAATAACAAAAAGATTAAGTCCAACTGCTCAGACACAGGGACAAGACAATTAAAGGATTATACAGGATGTCAGCTGACCACATTCAGATCTTTGGTAAAACAAAATCTTATTCACAAAACCTATTTAACATACATATACAAAGAAAATATCTCTAATGCAACTCATTTTTATTTAAGTCTGTAATTATATCTTTGAGGTCATTCTTAAACATGTTACAAATACAAGGATCTAAATGAAACAGGCCACGACTAATATTAAAAATCACAATGGGAAGTAAGTTGTATTATGGCAGATTCTAAAAGATTTCGTGATAAGACATCTTTTGATCTTGCAATTACTGAACTACCTATCCAAACTTTTGTTTACCAAAGACCTGAATGTGGTCAGCTAGCACCCTGTATAATCCTTTGTCTTGTCCTTGTGTCTGAGCAGTTGGACTTAATCCTTTTGTTATTTAATTGTACCCATGTTTATGCTTGTTTGGAAAGGTTACTCATTCTACAGATGTGTCGGATTCTAGGTGCTAATCTCCTTATAATCCCTATCTGTCAGTTATATAACCTTTTCTGTACCCTCAATTTCTCATGTAAGTCAGTTTGTCTGCTGAATAAAGGACGTTGAGTCGAAAGATCTTGCCGAAACTCCGTTGTTTATCTTTCCTTCGTGGCTTATACCTTTATATATATATTATATATATATATATATATATATATATATATATATATATATATATTGTATTTTGTATGTAATGTGTGTGGGGGTTTGGTGGGGTGTGGTGTTTATGAATAATAGTTCCTAAATATTGGTGACTCAGTTAGCCTTACAGAAAATCCTACATTATAAGAACTTGATATTGTTTTATATTGATTTTTAGCATTAGATTGTAGTTGTCCTTTTTCAATGTATATAATTGTATGTATGTATATATGTATGTAATTATGAATGTATGTATATAAATATGTATATATATATCTATATCTATATATATATATATATAAAAAAATTAAATTATATTAATTATTATATATTTATATATATATATATATATATATATATATATATATATATATATAAATTATAATTATTATATATATTATATACTATATATATATATATATATATATATTAAAAATATATATAGATATATAATATATAATATATATATATATATATATATATATCTAACCACCCTTTTATTAAAACTACACAATTTGGAAACCCTTACCTGTTTGTCAATGGTGCCCCTCTGTCTACAAACATGTCAATTAGGCTATTAAGATCATGTAAGTACAAAAATATGCTATTTATTACCCAAAGCAGATAAATATAAATAGAACAAAATTATTAACAAGTCATAGTGACAAAAACCCAAATCTGCCCCCAAAAAAAACCAGTAAGTTAACATTCTACCCTCCTGACTAAGAATTCACTCCCAGACCTAGAATGTCAATAGGTTCATTATATTGGTCGTTAGGTTAGAGAATCCCGTCTCTAATACCATGGAATAGAACCCATCTTTAGATGGGGTTTCTCTCCGACACCTGGCGTGTACCTACTGACCTCTTTCTTCTCACCAAAAGGAATGTGACTTTCGCAAGTGGCCTGGTCTATTAGGACCCCTGTAAACATCTGTACAAACGAATGTAAAATGCCTGACGACAAGACGAGCAGTCTCTCGATTAAAATGCTTACGTATAAAATTCCTTCACTCAAGAAAGCTGCCCCTACAGCTCAGTCTGTCTCCAAGCAGACATGATATGTAATTCACTAACATTACACACTTGTAAGATATATACTATATATATATATATATATATATATATATCTATATATATATATATATATATATATATATATATATATATATATATATATATATACATACATTCCCAATTACATACATACACTCATATATACATACATACGATTATATACATTGAAAAAAGGACGGCTACATCTAATGGTAAAAATCAATAATAAAAAAAATATTAAGTCTTAATTATAATGTAGGATTTTTCTGTAAGGCTAACTTGAGTCACCAATCTTTAGGAATATATTCACAAACACACCCCCCCCCCACACCACCACACACACGCACACTTACATACAAATACAATATAAACGAGCGTCTGTGTGCGTGAGTGCGTTCGCCTCAAACCTTTCTTAGATTATTTTGCATTCGGGCGATCTATCTGCCATTTGGATTTACCATCTGGCGAATATTTGCATTATGTGACCGTGAGGTACAAAAGCCATACCTTGGCAGGGAGGATCACGTGATTTCCCCAGGGCGCAATGAACGTTTGTGGGAGGCTGTTGATGCAGAGGGGTGGGCACAAAATCTCCTCATGTTTACTAGTTGGTTTCAGTATCACGTTTGAAAGAGATTATTTTATCACCATTACCTCTACTATTGGTCTCTTTGTTTATTGTACAGGGGAAGAAGTGTGAACAGGACTCCGTAGTAACTTGAGGAGAGAGAGAGAGAGAGTTTTTGAAAGTGTGAACAGGACTCTTAGTAAACTTGAGAGAGAGAGAGAGTTTTTGAAAGTGTGAACAGGACTTTTAGTAAAACTGATGAGAGAGAGAGAGAGAGTTTTTTCGGAGACGATGAGAGAGAGAGGAGAGAGAGAGTTTTTTGAAAGTGTGAACAGGACTTTTTAGTAACTAATGAGAGAGAGAGAGAGAGAGAGAGAGAGAGAGAGAGAGAGAGGAGTTTTTGAAAGTGTGAACAGGACTTTTCGTAATTGATGAGAGAGAGAGAGAGAGAGGAGAGAGAGAGAGAGAGATTATAGGATGGCTGCTCCCGTGAAGCAACTCCTGCATCTTCGGATACTCACCCAGAAGTCTCATCAGCAGCTGTTAATCTCCCTTTGCACAACGCTGTGCCGTTCAATTTGATCTCCAACGCAATTTGGGCCTCTTGGTGCAATTCCTTCTCCGCCCTATCCAAGGCACCACCTCCCCCTCCCCTACTTCTGTCTTCGCACGATAAACCCTTAAATGAAAAGTAACGCTTAGGCCATAATTTGCTAGACTGCTTATATTAGAATTCGCGGCATTCTGGGATAGCATTTTAGCAAATTATTTACAAACGCAGACGAACTATTTCTTTAGGCAGAGCCGAAAATTAGCTGGCAATAGTTACAACAATTAAATAACATGATGTCGGAGCCACCTTCTTTAAGCAGTGGATGGGAATGTAATTACTCGGCTATTTTGCCCCTCCCAAAAATTCCTGACGCAACGTAGTTGTTCATTCTTCAAGGCCTTCTCCTGGTGGTGGTGGTGGTGGTGGGGGGGGGGGGGGGGGGGTTAGCGCCGTCAGTGCACATCATTCGGTGCCATGTAGGCATTACTCAAGGTTCTTTGCAGCGTCCCTTCGGCCCCTAGCTACAACCCCTTTCATTCCTTTTACTGTACCTCCGTTCATATTCTCTTTCTTCCATCTTACTTTCCACCCTCTCCTGACGATTGTTTCATATTGCAACTGCTTTGAGGTTTTCCTCCTGTAACACCTTTCAAACCCTTTACTGTCAATTTCCTTTTCAGCGCCGAAAGGCCTTAGTTGACCCATTGCTTGGCATGATGCCAAAAATCTATAAGTATAAAAAATAAAGGCCTTTTGGGCAACTTCCGTTAATTCAGGGTCGTCTAAGGTCATTTTCCTAATAAGAGACCTCATGTTTATTTTTCCCAGCAGAATATCAGCATATGCTTTGCTTCCACCTATTCGAATCGTTATCTTTGGCAATACTGGTGAGAACGGCAGTCGGAATCTTCATGTCTTTTTCTCTGTAGCTAAACCTTCTCCAGTTTTAATCAGTGAATGTCTGAGGTCATTATTTTCTTCCCATTTCCACTCCTATCTAAGTGCTTAACTGAACAATTCTGTGGAGAACGACGCGGCCTTCATGGTTAATAAAAAAAAAAAAAAAAAAAAAAAAAAAAACAAGCTAATGTTTATACTTCTGAGACCATCCTAGATGTGGTATACTTCTCTGTTCCAAATGATTCCTAGCTCACTGAGGCTCCTAGGCAACTGTTTGTCTTCGATTGTAGCAGGTTGTATCAGTTATTCTCATACATTCAATTATATGAAAAAAACATACATGATGTATTGTATGGTCTTTCTCCTTTCATACATATACTTATGCACACACACACACACACACACACACACACACACACATATATATATATATATAATATATATATATATATATATATATAAGTATTATATATATATATATATACAGGGAGTTCATAAAGTCATGCGGAACCTCTCTTGCATCCTGTACTTATCGGGGTTAGGGAATGGATCTTGTGGGTGGGGGAAGGCGCACTGGTGTCGTTGAAGAGCCCGCTTTGACATATTCGAATGGCAATTAAAACTTCGAATCCTCTCCCTGCAACAGCGTTATCAGCCGTCATGCAAGTGTCTGTAACAGGTTTCAAATTTTAGGTGATATAATCTTAGTTTTTGCAAGCATTAATAATCATGTAGCATGCCATGAAGCAGACATGAAATGATTTGAGGAGATATTCGCTTGCAGTTTGAGACTATGCTTTAATACATGGTGGAGACATTGCAGACAAATATACAGCAAGATTGTAGTTGCTGCTTCAGATTATGCCAGCCTTGTGTTGCAAAGGCGTCTTGCTCTTACAGCAACAACGTTAAAGGTAAGGACGCTTTGTCAGAACAGCGTGTGGGCAGGTTTGATCCTCGAGAGAGGCAGTAGCATTAAATCCCACTAGGTGTACGTTCACCTACATAGAGATTTACATATCTGCTAGCTGGACGACTGTGATGAATCACAATCGTGATGGAGGAGGCTTGGGGGTGTCAACCTCATCCAAAAATATTTGGTGAGAACCAAAGATCTGTTGCTTTCTTGACCAATCTCGTCTAAAGGGAAAATATGCGGATTTATATACAGAAAATTTCAAAATAATATAAGTTCACACACACACAATATATATATATATATATATATATATATAATATATATATATATATATATATACGTATGTATGTAAGAGAAAAGAGGGCTATAATTAATAATATGTTTAATATGCCATTATAATCTGATGTGCTGTGTCTTTTTTGGAATGTGCAGACTGATCATTTTTAACTTCCCATGGAGACAGAGTCCGAAGTGACGACCTAAGAATGCTGACATCTCTTTTGGGTGGTATGAAGTTAAAGTTCCTTACTTAAGCTATCAGTGTCGTGAGGATATTGTTCAAGGTGTCTTTGAAAACTGGCTGTGACCAGTTAATTGGGCCGTTGACGAAGAGTGTGAATTCGTCTGTACGCGTACTAACTATGTCCATTGATAACAGCAAGTTTTAGGCAGAACTAGGGAGACAGCTACGGGAGAAACTGGCAGAATGCTGGGATAGCTCTGCGAAAGTTATTTGTTAAAGTGTTGACGTTCCAGGCTGCAATGGGTGAGTTATTATAATTTAGCCAAAGGGATGGCTTGTTTTGATATCTTGTAAAAATGTTGTTTCATTTAATCTTTTGACTTTGTCTTTACAATTGTGTGTGTGCTCACTAGTGTGTTTCTCCTGTCCTGTCTTTTAAACAGGCGGTTCTAGTGAGGGGGCCGCAGTGTCCTGTAGCGATTGTCCTAGTCAGGGGACCGAGTGTCCTAGTGAGGGGACTGTATTTTGGAGAAGAGATAATTGGTGTGACTAATTACTGATTGAGACTATTAAATACAAGGGGGGGGGGGTTATCTGAGTTAGTTGTCTGTGAGACTTGAATTATTATCATTCCATTAATTATCTTGTAAGAACTTGAATTATTCAACTAGTACTTTACTTTGAATAAAACGTATATTATTTTTTTGTAACCTCCGACCCATAATTTAATGATCTGATGGAATAGAGAGAGAGAGATGAGAGAGAGAGAGGAGAGAGAGAGAGTGTGGGGTTTGCCAGTGATCGCTTTGAGAGAGAGAGAAGAAAAAGAGTGGTGGGGGTTACCAGTTCGCCTAACGCTACAGTTAAACGCGTACCAAATATTAAAGCTAGTGGGGGGCGACACCCTTCGCTGGTTATATATATATATATATATATATATATATATATATATATATATATATATATATATATATATATATACTATATATATATATATATATATATATATATATATATATATATATATATATATATATATATATATATATATAGATATAGTGTATAGTATATATAGTATATATACTATATATATTCAAAATGAAGAATCTTCGAATTTTCACGGTCCATTGCAGTGTATTCTTTTGCCCCAAGATGAAATTTCCCACCGTGTGTCTCAAAAAAGAATGTCAAGTTCATTCTAAGCACTCACTCACGAATGTGGAATTGGAAAAGAAGTTATTTGCGAAGTCTCACGAGCAGCTGGATGGAGAGTGACAACAGTCGAATTTTTTTTCATATGAGCCTGACAAGCAAAACAATGACATTTTATTTATTGCATCACCCAATTATTTATTTTTTGGCATTCTTCCCTTTTCTACCTGGTACAGTTGTGAAGAAGAATTGAAATTTAAAATTCTTTTATTCATTTATTATCTGCTATTGAATCGCCAATTATTTTTTTCTAATATTCCTCCCTTCTCTACATCATAGAATTCTGAAGAAGAACTGAAGTATAAGATTTTTTATTTATCAATTTTCTGTTATAGAATCGCCAATTGTTTTTTCTAGCATTCTTCCCTTCTCTACATGATACAATTCTGAAGAAGAATGATTGAAGTTTAAAATTCTTTTCTAACTAACTATTTTCTGTTTGCATTTTATAACTAATGTTGTTCCATAGACATCTATGTTTTCACATCAAGTTACTGCCATTCATTTTTTTTCCTAAATTTTTCTCGCAATGTGTAAAGACTTTGCAAATCTGTGCTTCCAGATCACGGGATCTCGTCTTAGTTTTGATTTTCCTCGGT
>NC_087207.1:5772655-5795155 GCF_015104395.2 Macrobrachium nipponense
GTGTGTGTGTGTGTATGTATGAATGTATACATACATACAGCATACTAGAGCGTGGTAAATGAATATTTAAACCCCTTAATTAATATCGTAGACAAAATTATAATGTGGACATCCTAAATAAATGATATAATAAAACAATTTCTCTATCATAACCTACGAAAATAATACGAAAAACCTACTAAAGGTTCGCAAAAGAAGCTGTGGGACTTCATGAACAATAACTTCAGAAGACACGAGAGCAGGAGAAAAAATAATGATAAAAATGACAAAGGTGCTTGACGTGGCAGCCTCTCCTTTTAATTAGAGGAAGAAGTCTGACGGCGAGGGGAAGAAAAACGTAGGTAATATTCTGTGGCCAAGAGCTGACCTTATAAATTTTGTCTGCAGTATCATTTCCGTGATAGTATTTTTGACTCGTCTGATTCTCTTTTTACACTGGTGGATATTTCTTAATTTGTTAAAAACTTGAAAAAGCTTCTGTAATAATATAATAATAATAATAATAATAATAAAATAATAATAATAATAATAATATAATAATAATAATAATAACAATAATAATAATAGTTTGGAAGAAGACCCTCTTTTTAAAAAATAAAAAATTCTGTTGAATAAAATGGCAGAATATTGCGAAATAATCTTATATATTTATCTTATATATTATTCTTCGACAAATAGAAAAGATAATATATAAGATTAATTCGCTGAATTCTACCATTTTATTCAACAGAATAATAATAATAATAATAATAATAATAATAATAATAATAATAATAATAATAATAATAATAATAATAATAATAATAATAATAATAATAATAATAATTAAATCTCTGCGTGCCGATAATGTAAGCCTCATGGGAAATCTGTGAAAAGTGTTCTAATTCCTAAAGAATAAATTTATCAGTATATAATTTCCAGGAAATTTATTTTTAACATTTCATATCAATTTCTGGTAATTACGAAGGGGGAAGTAATTCCCAGAAACCTTACTCAAAATTTTTACATTTGAAGCAAATTTCTCTTGACAAAAATTACCACAGATAATGGTGTATAAAGTTCATAAAAAAATAATATACCCTATGTATATTTCTAACCTTTGAAATATCATATATGAAGCAAAATCACTGAGGGAAGCTTCCCTGCATTATAAATGTTTAAATTTCTCTCGAAAGAGTGACTGACGTCGTATTAATATTTCTATGATTATGATTTTTTTTCAAAATCTCCGCTGGAAAACGAGAGAGAGAGAGAGACGAGAGAGAGATCGAGAGAGAGAGAGAGATACACTCCATTTACAACTGCTGCGATCACCCATCCCATCTGGGCATGGCATGAGGAATATAGGTTGTTAGTTGACTGACGTGAGTCGCAACCGAGGAATAAAAAAATGTCAAAGGACTAACTACTTTTGTGTCTACTCGTTTAGGAAGTGTGGCTCTAGAGGCCTTAGTCATTTCAAGGTCCTCAGTGAGCCGTTTGGAATGTCCTTCCTAGCTAAATGTCTTTGTACTCTGGTTGCTACTTATCACGTGAACGACCACAACACATATAATTCTTGATGCTGCTGGTAGAATGAGAACAATGACTTTATCAAGAAAAATAGTGAAAGTAAGTGAGAAAAACAGTGAATGTAAGTGACAAAAATTCACACACACACACACACACACACACACACACACACACACACACACACAGAGTCGATTCCTCAGTTCGAGCCCACCAGGTAACGAACCACCTGTTCAATGTCAGTGTGATGTGTTAAAAATTCGTATGTATATATATAGTATCTACTATACTACACACACCCACACACACACACTCACACTCACACATAATATATATATAGTATATATATATATATAATCTATAATTATATGTTTGCTGGTGTGTGTGTGTGTGTGTGGTCGTGTGTGTGTGTTGTGTGTGTGTGTGTGTGTGTGCATATATATAAATATATAAATATATATATATAGATATATATATATATAATAATATATGATACATACGTATATACATACTATTTACATTACAATCAATTTCTTTTATTTATAAATAGCATCACATTTTATATACTTCGTGATCAAGTTACTCATATATATATATTATATTATATATTATATATATATAAATATATATATGTATATACATATATTTAAATATATATAGTATATACATATTTGTAAATATATATATATATATAATATATATATATATATATATATATATATATGTGTGTGTGTGTGTGTGTGTGTGTGTGTTTGTGTGAGTGTATGTATAGATATACATAAATATACGTACATACATACATACAGCGAGACAGAGAGCTGGGGAAAGGCAGGCAATCTATAGATATCACGGGAAAACCTGATTTAGAAAATTATATCACGAAACGCAATTTCTATCGAAAAATTTTATTTGTCCTTGATTAAGTTTCATGAGAAATAATAATTTCGTCGTCATGAATTCATTCGTATGAAATGCTCAACGGTCTACTTATTGGGTTAGGCATTTACAAGATAAAAGGAAAGCAGTTTGTCAGTTCACTTGCTTACTGAGCGAGAGAGAGAGAGAGAGAGAGAGAGAGAGAGAGAGAGAGAGGAAGGAATCTCAAAATCACTTCCTCCCTTGTGTCTACAGATTGCCTAGTAGGTCATACCATTAGGCAATACAACAAGATAAAAGGAAACTAATTTGTTAGTTCACTTACGTGTATTCGTACTTGCTTACAGAGTGAGAGAGAGAGAGAGAGAGAGAGAGAGAGAGAGAGAGAGAGAGAGAGAGAGAGAGGAAGGAATCTCAAAATCAGAGGACTCACTTCCTCCCTTGTGTCTACAGATATGATAACATCTCGGCGGAGCATCTGTCTCGTATTTACTGTCAACATTTAGGACATATGAAGCATAACAGTCACCATAGTCTTCCTAACTGGCAAAGAACTTGAATTATAACGCTGCATTATCGTCAGATTTCCTACTAAAATAGGGGATAAACAAGGAAAAGGCCAATAATAAAAAAACTGTTAAAGATTAAAAATTAAATCATATATATATATATATATATATATATATATATATATATCATATATATATATATATATATATATATATATGTGTGTGTGTGTGTGTGTGTGTGTGTGTGTGTGTGTGTGTGTGTATATATTCGAGGAGCAATTCGACTTACTCGCCTCGTTCCAGTGCTATCGAGATTCTGCCATTACTTTTTCAACTAATCAGTATAATTGCGAGCTCATTTGGAATAATGATAAATACAAACCTACCATTACCACTGATACAGTGGGGGCACCGATTGGGCCTTCAAACATCCGCCGTCAAAAACAAGGTCACCAACCTTCGCCACTAAAAACACAACCAAACCTGAGGGCGGTCGGCGAAGCCATCTTTTTCATATATTTTGAGAAATTATATTTCCTTTGTATAACCTAAACCATTTGTAAATGTAAAACTCTTCAAGCTATCGAACAAAATGTAATGGGGAAATTTCCTTATTTTGTACAAAGAACTCTACTACACTACTACTACTGATAATACTGACAGTCACTACTACTGATAATACTGACGGTAATGATAATATTACAATGACAATTACAAGCCACAGTAGTGTTAAAAATATATTTTTGTACAATGCTAAAAATTACAAGGAGAGACTTTCGGATACTGCTCCGTATCCCTCTTCAGTATCCGAAAGTCTCTCCTAGCAATTTTTAGCATTGTACAAAAAAAAATATTTTTTACACTACTGTGGCTTGTAATTGTCATTATTATGGCCTCGTTACGGAGGTTCCTTAGTTCAATGATAATTATCATTAGGACTTTACCTAACTCGAAACATCTCAAGGAAACTTCCTACTCTCCTCCGCCCAGCTCCTGAGAGTCCTACCGGTATTTACGTCAGGATATCGACGCATAAGATCCGATTGTTGGGAGATGTTGCAGCTGTCACTCCCGTCTCCTGCGGAAAAGGAAACAGAATTAAGGCCGTGAAGCTTTGGTGGAGAAAACATAAGCGGATATCAAGTCGAACATATTTTTATGTCTTCTTATTAGAAAATGTCTTTTTTTAACGAAGGTATTTTTTTTATTTTTAATTGTGGTTTACTGTAGTTAATGTTCACAATGTTTTTGCTGTGAGGCTTTGATGGAAGAAACATAAGCGATATCAAGTCGAACATATTTTTATGTCTTCTTATTAGAAAATGTCTTTTTTTTAACGAAGACATTTTGATTTTGAATAGTGGTTTCATTGCAGTTGATGTTAACAATGTGTTTGCTATGAAGCTTTGATGGAGGAAACATAAGCGGATATCAAGTCGAACATATTTTTTATGTCTTCTTATTAGAAAATGTCTTTTTTTTTTAACGAAGACATTTTTGTTTATTTTGAATTGTGGTTTCATTGTAGTTGATTTTCACAATGTTTTTGCTGTGAAGCTTTGATAGAAGAAACATAAGCTGATATCAAGTCGAACAGATCTGTATGTCTTCTTATTAGAAAATGTCTTTTTTTTAACGAAGACATTTTGATTTTGAATTGTGGTTTCATTGCAGTTAGTTGATGTTAACAATATTTTTGCTGTGAAGCTTTGATGGAACAAAGATAGGCGGATATTAAGTCATTTGTTTATGCCTTCTTATTAGAAAATGTTTTTCTAAGAAAACCCTGATTTGATTTTGCATCGTTGTTTCATTGTAATTGATGTTAATAATGTTTTATGTCTTTGCAAAGTACTGACTCGGTCACTGATCATAGTCTTTGATAGCTTATGGGTGTTCAGTTATGGTTAGATCTTCACGTCTTACCAAGTTACTGCGGCCAGGAAACTATATCTTAATTAAATATTGTCATTTTCAGTCATTCCAAATAGTCTCCTTTGACCCACTTCATATTTCGTATGAAAGTGGCATGCGCGAGCTGTTCTGGTGCTGTTTCCATCAAAAACTCCCGCCTGCAGGTTACAACTTCGATGATCTTTATAAGCAGTAAACAAACCAATTCTGACAAGCTTACAAATCATACGTGCGTATCTCTTCTCGCCCTTTATGGCAGGGGTGGGCTGACTTTTGAACTTCGATATCTACTCTAAAGACTGAAACTCGTTTACGATCTACCATAGTACATAATCACATATTATTATGTTGGGAGAAAAAATTTCAAATAGCGCCATAGTACGATAAAAACATGAGTACAATTGACTCACTTATATATACATGTATATATATATATATATATATATATATATATATATATATATATATAAGTATACTATATCTATACATGTATATATATACATGATAGTAGATATATATATAATATATATATATATATATATATATATATATATATAATAATATATATATATATAGATATAATGTATATATATATATATATATATATAATATATATAATATATATATTATATATATATATATATCTATATTATATATATATATATATATATATATATATAGATATATATATATATATATATATATATATATATATATATATATATATATATATATATATATATATCTATATATATATATATATATATATATATAATATATATATAATGATGTATATGTATATATATATCATATATATCATATTATATATATTATATATATATATATATATATATATATATACTATACATCATATATGCTTGTGTTTTTGTTTGTTCGATCTCAAAACCCGAATTCCATTTGGCACTTTCTCTCAACCAACGTCATGGCGGTGTGGTTGGGTGGGGGAGTGGTGATGTGGCGGGGTGGTGGAGGGGGATGTTCGTGAACCTTCGCTATACGACAGGGATTTTTATCACCTGAAGGAAAACAGGAAATTGAGAGAGGAATTAATTACTCAGCAAAGAAATCATTTTTCCATTTCCTTTGCGAAAACCATTTTACTGATATGGAATTTTGAGAGTACTAGAAATATTCAAGGAAATTACACACACACAGACGCACACCCATACACACACGCACTGCATGTGTGTGAATATATTTATTCTGAAGCCGTTTCCACACCAGGAAAAGGCCCTAAACAGACAAGAGAATAAAAATATCTCCCAAAGCCATACTTCTTCTGCTTATTATTTTAGAAGGCATTTCTTACCGTTAAGTAATTACGGTGCCATGTGCTAATTACTTTCATTTGTGTTTCATAACCTGAGCTGTGATATTAAAACGAATAACAATATTCCATTTGCCGTCTACACCTATAAGTCATTTTGCATCTCATCAATTTTAAAGACTTCAGTAACTGCTATGGCGCACTCGTGTCGAGAACTCTTATCTTGAAACAGGATTAAATAATCAAAATTTATAAAAAAAAAAAAATGAATAATTTACCATTGCCTTAAGTAAGAAAGAACTTTTCCATTTGTCAGATTTTTTTACTTAATTGAGTTTTGTATTTAATATATATCTCGATTTCACATTATTTATATATATATATATATATATATATATATATATATATATATTATAATATATATATATATATTATATATGTAAAAATAAATTATATCATCTATCCTACTTTAGAAAAGGTTTTTCCAAATGGTATCCTCTTACATAAACAAATTCCTCACCAACCACCATTTTTGTTTTACTTTACATTTCTTTGGTAATTCGGTAAATTTCGACATTATTTCGACAACAGAGATTGTTGTTTACACAAAGATTCTCGAGCAAACAATCGTGAGAGTCAGTCGTTTGTTCGGGAGAGGGCAGATCTGTTGATGTTAATCGTTCAGTAAACAAGCTTTGTTGTTAAACTCACGGGTGGAGATATAACTGTACTAGATTCACATCAACCGTGCATCTGATGTCTAGGCCAGTCCCTTACGACGCTCCTGATTGACTATTGATAAGCCAATTACAGGGTTGGAAACTCTCAGTCTCTCGAGAGAGTTCAAATTCAAGAGTATCCTCCAGAAGAGATGGAACATACATCCTGCCTATGTTTGTTTGTATGGTGTTTTTGCATTGCATGGAACCGGTGGTTATTCAGCAACGGGACCAACGACTTAACGTGACTTCCGAACCACATCGAGAGTGAAACTTCTATCACCGGTCCTGCCTATGTGAACTCTCGAGAGAGACTGAGTGCCCTGTGATTGGCTTATCAACAGCCAATCAGGAGCGTCGTAAGGGACTGGCCTAGACATCAAATGCATGGTTGATGTGAATCTACTGTAACTGGATGAATATTTGAATACGACTGGAATTTCTCATTTATAATATGTCAGCTGCTGCACCAGTCGCTTTCACATTCTATTTATATATATATATATATATATATATATATATATATATATATATATATATATATATATATATATATATCGAATAAGGGACGAAGGAATAGACGAAGGGAAGACACAAGATAGAAAAAAATGTAAAAAAAACTTCGGCGCAATCGAGTTTTCTGAACGGTGGTGGCCTCGGCCACGGTCCGAGGGTGGCCTATGTTGTTGGTACCTATCAAGGCCAACAGAATTTGGTACCTATAGTCCCTGCCAAGAAAGTACGATTATGGCTAACATTAACCATAAATAAAAAACCCATAAAAACTACTTTGGGTAGAGGGCTGCAATTTGGTATGTGTGATGATTGGAGGGTGGATGGTTGCCTTACTAATTTGCAGCCCTCTAACCTCAGTAGTTTTTAAGACCTGAGGGCGGACGGACAGATAAAGCTTTACACGCTTCTTAATTTTGTCATTTGCTTATGGTTAGCCTTTATACAATAGGTAAATGACCAGCAAAAATGATGGAGTAAAATATATATAAAAAAGTAATAATTTTAGCCTAGCAGCAAACAGAAATAGGTAAAAACTTATCTGATCGAAATACATCGAGGCTAAAATAATAAGTACAGAGAGGAACAGAATATGCTGGTGTGTACTGTCTGTCTTGGGAGAGAGAGAGAGAGAGAGAGAGAGAGAGAGAGAGAGAGAGAGAGAGAGAAGAGGAAAGTCATTCCACCTCTCCCTTGAGGTTTAAATTTGCGAACAGCATAGCGCAATAACAGAACGCAAAATGAAATACGATAATAGTACCTCGCTACGGGAGACAACAACAAAAATAATCACATCTCAGTTTTCGGATGGACGGTCATCTTACCCCTAATTTCCCTAAACAAACTGTAATAATCTTGATAATTAGCGAGGGAATTATTCATAATATACAAATGGACATCGAAATAGAGCTGTAAAACTGTTGTGAAACAGCAGCTGAGCAGAACACTAGACTACTGCCCAGAACTCAATCTTATAATTGATGTCTCGCTTACCTCTTGTTTTTTCGTAATGAGCTGAGTTGAGTTGAATATAAAATTCAAACCAAAGGCCAAGCACTGGGACCTATGAGGTAATTCAGCGTTGAAATGGAAATTGGCAATGAAAGGTTTGAAAGGTGTAACAGGAGGAAAACATCAAAACAGTAGCATTGTGAATCAAGTGACAGGAGAGGGTGGAAAGTAAGATGAAGAAAGAGTATATGAAAGGAGGTATTACCAAAATAACGGGAAAATATATTTACTTCAAACTGACCATTATTATTATTATTATTATTATTATTATTATTATTATTATTATTATTATTATTATTATTATTATTATTATTATTATTATTATTATTCATAGTGTAAGCAAATTCATAACAAACAAGTCGATTACAAACATTTGCTTACGAAGAAGTATTTTGCAGAAGAAAATTTCGATGCAGGAAAAGAGAAAAAACAGAGCTAAAACGAGAAAACTGAAGCAGAGGAAAATAGAAGCTAAAACAGCAGTATGACTCACAGCAGCGACCCAAGCTGTCCCACCAGAAACCCAGGCTGATCCAAGGCTCTAATTTGTCTCTCGGCAGGAAAATTCGAGGTCTCTTGGAGGGATGTCTGACAGACTAGTTGAGGCCTTTTGACTTGTTGTTGCACTGTCACGAGATCTGTTTTCCAGTGATTTGTCTTTGCGGTTTTGCTTGCATCGGATCGTGCATCGCTAGCCATGAATTTTCTAGCACAGATTGGGTGAGTAAGCAGTAGAAAAGACTTTTTCGTGTCTCTTATGAGGATTGGTAGAGTTGAGGGCGAGGAAATATCATGAGTGCAATTATATATATTATGTAGATATATATATTTATATATGTATATATATATATATATATATATATATATATATATATATATATATACTATATATATATATATATATATATATATATATATATATATATATATATATATATATATATATATGTATGTATATATATATAGTGTGTGTGTGTGTGCGTGACTTCATATTGCTATTATTCTGACTGGGAAATCTGTCTCTTCCTTTAGAATAAGGATTTATCACCAGTTAACCCGAGAACTGCTACTAGCCTCTTGAGCGGCTGTATGGGGAACTGCTATAAGTCTCTTCAGAGCGCCATTTTCTATCTCTCTCACAAATTCCCTCATAACATTGCTTAACTTGAATGATTTTTTCATGATAAAACTATTCTCAAGTAAAAAGTTTTAATGTTTAGAAGGTATCCACAAACAAAAATGAATGTCTTGCAATGACAGTAATGTTTAAAAGAAAAGGCGCATTTAAGCTTTTATAGGGGGGGGGGGGGGGGGTTGGTGGGTTGGCGGGAGGGGGCTAAGCAAAATCACGAAAGTCATTGAGTTTCGGAAATAATTATGGAAATCCTCCAGAATTCCAATTGTGTCGTGGGAATAATTCTGGAACTCTTTTAGAATTCCCACTGTGCCTTGGGAATACTTCTGGAACTCTTTTTAGAATTTTTCCTTATTGTGTCTTTGGAATACTTCTGGAACTCTTTTTAGAATTCCTATTGTGTCTTTGGATACTTTGAACTCTTTTTAAGAATTCCTATGGGGTTTGGGAGTAGGTTCTGGAACACCTCCAGAATTCCTATTGAGTCTCAGGAATTATTTTGGAACTCTTTTAGAATTCCTATTGAGTCACGGGAATAATTCTGGAACTCTTCCAGAATTTCTATTGAGTGTTGGGAATCATTCTGGAACTCTTCAAGAATTCCTATTGAGTCTCGGGAATCATTCTGGAATTCTTCTAAAATTTCTATTGAGTCTCGGGAATCGTTCTGGAATTCTTCCAGAATTCCTATTGAGTCTCGGGAATCATTCTGGAATTCTAGAATTCCTATTGAGTCACGAGAATAATTCTGAAACTCTTCCAGAATTCCTATCGAGTCTTGGGAATAATTCTGGAACGCTTCCAGAATTCCTATTGACTATCGGGAATAATTCTGGAACTCTTCCAGAATTCCTATTGACTCTCGGGAATAATTCTGGACCTCTTTCAGAATTCCTGAAATTGCCGCGAACTATCAGCCTTAACAGTGTGCAAATGAAGGAACTTTCTTTTGAAATTTTACCGGTTTTAAAGGCTAATGAATAACTTCCCTGAGTGGATAAGGAATTTCTCATCACTTTGGCTGCCTTCCATAAGAAGAAGAATGGTGCCCTAAAATCGCGAGAGCGAGTGTGACGTTTCATAGATTTTTGTTTGTCTGTTTTCTACCGTCGTCAGTATAAAATTATTGTCTGAATCTTATGGCTTAACTGATCAGTCAATGTGAATTTCGGCCTACACAGATCAACTATGGCAATCACACCACTTACGGCCGCCACTAATGCTCAGTTGTAACTGCGCATTTATGACTCTGCAGTCGGCCTGTACAGGCAAAACTGAACATTAGTGGGTTCAATTTTGGCTGAACAGGCAGACTGCGCAGGCAAAAGTGAACATTAGTTCAGTTTTTGCTGCCCAGGCAGACTGTGCTGGCAAAACTGAACATTAGTGGGTTCAGTTTTGGCTGAACAGGCAGACTGTGCAGGCAAGCCTGCACAGGCAGACTGTGCAGGCATAACTGCGCAGGTATAAGTTTACGTTAGTGGCGGCCTTAACATGTTAACCAAATTTCCGCACAGTGAAAAAACTCATTGAAATCTGAGACCAACAGTTCGAAGAGAAGAAAGGCAGAGTAAAATAAAGATAAAATAATAAATGAACGGGTAAATAAGCAAATAAAATAATACGAATAAACAGCAACTGGGACACGTCAAAGCAATGAAACTAAATAAACTACACGGGGAAAAATTAATAGCAATTTATAAACATCGCAAATAGCCTCAAAGAAGAGCAATCGAATCCATCTTGAAGAAAAATAAATGGATAAAGGTGACCCTCTCTCTCTCTCAAATAAACCGACGAAAGTTTGGTCTATTCCAACGCGCGAATTCACCCTCCAGTCGTGAGCGCTGACCGCAATTCAAAGGCCGTCGTCACGGTCCAGATATCCGGACCGTAACCGCAGTAGTATGGCCGATTTCGGGATCTCCGGGAATATCGTTTGGAACGTCTTTATGGTGCGACCATTCAGGTCAACTGCTGGAATTCGGGGACATTCCAGTTATCGTTTACACAGATTTCTTCCAGATTTCCTCTGCCTGTTGTGGTAGTGGCTCACATGTGGCCTCTTATCTGTTCTTTATTGCTTTGGCAATGTTGACCCTGTGAAGGAATGTGTCCTCGTGCGTCTGTTTTCTAGACATCTTCCACAAACTGTTCAGAATTCTGGGTCTTGCCCAGCTAATAGTTGAAAGTTTTATTTTGTCTTACGGGTTTGCTTTCTTTCAGAAATATATTGTTTAACGTTTATTCTTTTAAGCGTTTACTCTAACAGTTATTTATGAGTAAATTCACATTCAAATTAGTTTATTCCCCCACCTCCTCCCCTTCTTGCTATCTCTCTCTCTCTCGTGTTTATCTATGTGCCAGTTTTTCATCTCTCATAATTTCCTAATCTTCCCCCTCACTCCCCTACCCTCTCTCCCTCTACTCCTCCTCCTCCTCCCCCCACCCCATCTCTCTCTCTCTCTCGTTTTTATCTATGTGCCAGTTTTTCATCTCTCTCTCTCTCAGGGCTCCTTCCATCTCCCATTTCTATCGTCTTATCGGACTTTCATGGTCAAAGCCTCCCACATTTCTCTTATATTACCGAGAAATTAGCTGAATCTGCCATGACTTCGTGACAAAACCTCACTCAACCATCACAGTCAGCATGGTTGGTTGTCTCTTTGCTTCTCTATCTATCCTTCCTTTAGCAAACTCGGATCATATTTCTCTTCTGTAATCTATGCAATTCTTAAATACCCTCATCGGAATAGCCAGGGGGTCATGAAACCGATGTTGAGGTCCCCTTCTGCTATGTATTCGCTGCTTCGATTCCAGGTTCATAATCCAGTTTTAATCTGGATTGAGGAGGACTTTGTGCTTTAGAATTTGGTCATTCAGGGGAGGAACAGGGGAAACCACGCTCAGAGAGCTTGTCGGAATAGCTTGTATGTTAGGTTATAGCTAGTAATTACATACTAGCTTCTTGGTATTTATGTCGGAGAGTGAGAGGGGGTGAGCTAAAGGAGAGAGAGAGAGAGAGAGAGAGAGAGAGAGAGAGAGAGAGAGAGAGAGAGAGAGAAATCTGGTGCAGCAGTTCAAGACAATCTTGGTTTTTCCTGGTGTGGACTCCGAAAAAAAGAAAGTCATGTAGACTATGTATAAGCTTTTTATTGGTAAGAGAGAGAGAGAGAGAGAGAGAGAGAGAGAGAGAGAGAGAGAGAGAGAGAGAGAGAGAGAGAGAGAGTTTCAGTAGGTTAAAAAATAATGTTCGTTTAAGGTGAATAAAGGAGATACAGAGGTTTATTTATACCAAGTCAATAAGTGTTTTGAGCAATAATTTTTATTTATTTTAGAATTCATGAAAAGCTTCTTAAACATCTGTGAGCAGACAGGATTTCTCGTTGGGCAGTGAACAATTCAGCCTCAAGGGCCTATACCGGGTAAGGATATAAAATCCTTATCTAGAGTTTGTTCATATACTGAGTGATGCCTTTATATAGTATACTAGTTTAGAAAAATTCCCATTTAAGAAGCATTGCGTTTCAAGTCTATATTCCAAGAGGAATTTGGTTCTATCACAAAACATAAAATAACTACACTCACTCTTTTTGGGCTGATAATGACAAACATAAAATACCTGGAAAAGCCAAAACATCCATCAACGAGAATGGCATGTTTTTCCAGCCATGATAATCAGTTTTAATTTTGAGCCGAGAAAGTCATGAGAACGTGGGCTTACTTATTATTCTTTCAGTCCCATTTTGACAGCTGATATGAAGAGACTCTTCACTGCAACTGGGTATAAACAATTTCATCCCATGTGTGTGTGTGTGTGTGTGTGTGTGTGTGTGTGTGCAAGTGTACCTATCAATATCGTCTGCAAGACCATGCCATCCTGTCTACTTTTGAAGTAAAAATTAAAGTGAATGACGGAAATTAATACCAAGGTACTACTAGGAACCTTTGAAGGGAAGTCCTTATTCGATGTAATTTTCAAGTTGAAAGGGTTTTCATTAACAAGGGGTCATAGAATTAGAATATCATAAAAATGTCAGGAAATCAAACGGTCTACAGCATTAGGGGAATTACCTGGCGATTTGCAGATTTGATAAAAGATTCAAGCATTCATGAATTATCGGGTAGATGCTCAGAACAGAAAGGCTGGGGAGTATTACTAGTTTGATTATTGTTATTACTAAGAACACATCGGGAGATGGAAATACGAAATACATGAAAATAAAAATAAATAATAAAATCAGAATAAATATGCAATTACGACAGTTGAGAAAATTTCAGTCACTTAAGGTTTCATTACAGCGCCTATTGTACTTGACGAATATCAACATCTACGACACTTTTTGCCAGTTTTTTTGTTTTCTATAAAATAAAACTATTGAGATGGCTATTTAGCTGTTCTCCCTTTAGCCTCAGTAGTTTTGATCTTATATATGGTTACAGTTAGCCATGATCGTGCGTTTGGCAACGATCATGGCTGAAAGTTTCATACAGAATTATACGCTGTACAGAAAACTCGATGGCTTCTTTGGCACATTTTTCACTTGTTTGTTTCTGTTCCCCAAACAGCGAACTTATCACAGCAGGCCGAAGCTGTTCATTTAGTAATACATTTTTACATCATCTGCCAGTATCACATTTTGGCAGTTCAGCTCGGAATGATCTTGCATTCACGAGAGAGAGAGAGAGAGAGAGAGGGAGAGAGAGAGAGAGTGAGAGAGAGAGAGGGGGGGAGGGGGGGATGGGGGGGGGGGCATTCATTGTCACAAGGCAACATAAGTGCCAGACTGCACTGCCTGGGGTCTCTGATGGGATTATTTTCTATGCAATGAAGTTTTAATATTCTGATATATGCTATGCACATGCAGGAAAATGCAAAGGGAAAATCGTTCGGTGCATTTGTACAAAAGTCAACAGGTATGAAATAGAAAGCATCTGCATATGAATAAATGTAACAGCTTATAAGATCTAAAATATCATTTTCCACTGCATCCTTTACTCTGATATTTTTCGTGATTTGCTATTTGCCTAAGAGAGGTTTTCATCAAATCAAAATATCACGCCTTCATCAAGAAATTTGTGACATGTTTTAAGGACACTCATGAACAGCGCTGGCAAGGGATAGGCCATTACATCGTTGCACAGTGTTTGTTTGTTTGTTTGTATGGTGTTTTTTCGTTGCTTGGAACCAGGGTTGTTTAGCAACGGGACCAACGGCTTGACGTGACTTCCGAACCACGTCGAGAGGGAACTTCTATCACCAGAAACACATCTCTCACACCTCAATGGAATGCCCGAGAATCGAACTCGCGGCCACCGAAGTGGGAGGCCAAGACCATACCGACCAAGTCACGGATCGCGCGTTGTTGCAGTGTCCTAAGGAACAAACTTGCAGATTTACGGTCAGCGCCTAAGCTCCCTTCTTCACCACGTGAGACACAGGGGTGCTAAGAATGCATAGGGCTGATGATGATTCCCGCAGGTGTAAATAGGTCACCTAATCCCGACTGGCCATTCCTAATTCACAGAAACAATTAGGTCGCGCGTCGAGTGAATATCTATCAAATCCTCTGGGACACTAGAATTCAAGACCACTACTGAATATAAATATCCTTCATACATATATATATATATATATATATATATATATATATATATATAGATATATATATATATATACTAATGTATACTTACAATGCATTTACTAATATATATATATATATATATATATATATATATATATATATATCTATATATATTATATATATCTTCCTCCGGATTCTCTTTCCAGCGTCGAATGAACATTCCATTCTAAATAAGAAAGATCGCTAGGAAAAGATATGTGGGTCCTGGAAACGAATCGCCCTCTGGAAGGGTTCGCGAATTCTTCAGCTAAAATGGAAATGATTCCCGGTGGTCGTCTTTTACGAGAAATGTTTCTTCTCTACATCTCGTTCTTCTCTCAATTCTCTATTTTCTCCAAGTGTTGGAAATCGTATCTTTAGGACGGCATCTCACTTCGGGAACAATTTTGGGCCATTCTTGCGCGTAGGATTATATAGGAATAGGATTCGAGGTTAGTAAATAAAAAGATCTTAGTTGGGATACTGAAGAGTCGTAATCGATCGTTTATTTCCCCCCTCGTTCTCTCTCTCTCTCTCTCTCTCTGATTATTTACATCGTGAGTAATAATGATCTCATTGTATTTCCTCCTACGAGATCATTATACTTGAATCCTAACGAAACGATTTCAAATATTCTCTTGGTCTTTCCTCCTGAAATGAAGTTAGCAATACCCTGATTCCAGATCTCATCAAGGAAACAGACAAGGTCGTTTCTTTCATAAATACATATATGTAAATGTATAACTGAATCACGAAGGATTTGCAGGTACTCAAGTGTTTCACTTTCCTTCCGGGCTTATACCTTTATATATATGCATATAATATATATATATATATATATATATATATATATATATATATATACTATATATATATATATAATTATATATAATAATAATATATATATATATATATATATATATATATATATATATATATATATATATATATATATATATATATATATATATATATATATATATAATATATGAAGTATCGTCTTTCTACGATTCATCCCTAATTCTTTTCTAAAGCAACGACTTTCGAGTCGAGCATTCCACTTATATCTTATACAAAGGGCCCCTGTGTATTGTCATCTACACATTCCAGAATCACTCCGACCTCCTTTTCTTTAATGTTCAGCTGCGCCCACCATTGAGCGAACCTACATTTCTTTTCAAAGCTCGAGGCACAACATAACCCAATATGGCTGTCTAATATCCTTCTTGTGAAATCAATCGGTCTTCAAAGGATTGGAGATCTCATAATAAACTCTCTCTCTCTCTCTCTCTCTCTCTCTCTCTCTCTCTCGCCTCTCTCTCTCTCTCTCTCTCTCTCTCTCTCTCCGTACCCCTATATTTTTTAAAGATATGAATTTAATTAAGAATTGTTATCCTGTACGTGATTCTCAGTTATTCAGCAAGTTGTTATTCCAAATATTTCCCACAAATGGTGATATGAAAGCCATATTACATCTCTTCTATGGAAAAGAGAAAATCTGCTCTGGGTTATTGAGAGGTTTCTGGCATTCGTCGTAAATAAAACGGCATTAAATTCACTTGATGAAGACAGCAGGAATATGGTTTCTCGGATACGAAGCTGAGGTTGGAGCAGAGGTTGGGGACGACCGAGAGCGGGGGGAGGGGCCTTACCTTACAGACCGGGGGGTTACAGCTCGTTTCTTGTTACCTTTTACAGGTCACTAAGTATTGTGGGGGGGGGGGGGAGGATAATGTCTCAAATCTCCTTCAGAAGCGGGACTTATAATGGAGAGAGTGGTTCCAGTCAATTTATCTCTAAATGCATTTCATTTTCGCTTTGGTTGTCGGGTCCTCAAAGATTTGCAGTGTAATGGTTTTTATAGTTCCATAAATTTTTCCAGAATTTAAAAAATTCTCATACTATTGAAATGCTTTTTTTTTTTTTTTTTTTTTTTTGCTGATGAAGGTTGACGTAATAGTTCATCTCTTCGTGCTATTACAATTTTTTTGTTTCTGAGAGAACAAATTGAATATCGGAGATATCACTTCCGGAGGGACCAGCCTAAAGCGGAAAAGGCATATGTAACACACACACACACACGAAGTGTATATTATATACACACGCACACGCACACGCACACACACATTATATATATATAATATATATATATATATATATATATATATATATATATACTATATATATATAATATATACATATACATACATGTTCCTAGCTACATCATCAATGTCAATTTTCGCCTTTATCTCTTTTTTATATATATATTTTCTTTCACTTTAAATGTGTTATAATCATTCAAATCAACTCGAGAGACACAACTCAAGTAGGAAAATTCTTGCATTCAAGTATTGAGTAACTAGATCCTTCGACGAAAAGCGTAAATTGACTGTAGCAGGGACAGAAATCAGCTTTTGTGAGAAGATGGAAGATGGAGCCTTAGCTGAAGAGGAGAGTACGTTGAAAGGAACTAACCAAACTAAATATTTAATATTATTATGACACTGAAGTGCAGCCGTTACAGCAGGAATAATATTCAGATGAGCCGAGTGACAACGATTCAGAAAAACAGATGATAAGCAGACATGTCACACGCACGCAGATTCGTGCGGTGAAGAATGGAAAATGAGTCACGGAGACAGACGAGAATGCAGTCGCGGACACTCACGCGCAGACAAGAACGCATATAATCAAATAGAAAGTAGGGTGTTTTCATTGACATCTGACCAAGAAAGTGGGTGGCCAAGGGCTAGATGGCTTACAAGATAAAAAGGTATGAGAGACTGGCCGTAACATCCACTTCTGGAAGGAGCATAGAGCTTGAGAGTGCAGACGCTTTAAAGGAAAAGGTGAGGTGGTTAAAAGTTAAGTATATCTTAGTTTAACCAGACCACTGAGCTGATGAACAGCTCTCCTAGGGCTGGACCGAAGGATTAGATATTTTTACGTGGCTAGGAACCAATTGGCCACCTAGCAACGGGACCTACACAGCTTATTGTGGGATCCGAACCACATTATATCGAGAAAGGAATTTCTATCAACAGAAATAAATTCCTCTGACTCCGCGTTGGCCGAGCCGAGAATGGAACTTCGGACCACCGGACTGGTAGCCGAGAGCGAAAACCACTCGTCCAACGAGGAACTACAACTAGAGAGTGCAGACGCTGAAAGGAAAATGTGAGGTGGTGGGGAGAGGGGTTGTGTGTGTGTGTGGGGGGGGGGGGGGGGGGGGGGTGGGGGGGGGGGGGGGGAGGGGGGGATGGGGGGGGGTTGGGTGGGGGGGGGGGGGGGGGGGGGGGGGGGGGGGGGGGGGGGGGGGGGGGGGGGGGGGGGGGGGGGTAATTGGGGGGGGGGGGGGGGGGGGGGGGGGGGGGGGGGGGGGGTGGGGGGGGGGGGGGGGGGGGGGGGGGGGGGGGGATTCTGAACAAAGGCAAGAATAGAGACGGCCTTGAAGAGGTTTGGACGGAGGTTGAAATAATAGGGCCTGAGTTTCCTCTTGATGTGAGGATTTCACGGATAACCTAAAACTGAATTGAATATATAGAAGTTTAGGCCAAAGGCCAAGCACTGAAACTGAAATAGACAGTAAAAGGTTGAAAGGTTCCAACAGGATGAAACCTGGCAGTTGCACTATGAATCAATTGTTAGGAGAGGTTGAAAAGTAAGATAAAAGAGACTAGAGACTATGAGAGGAGGTACAGTAAAAGGAACGAAAGGGGTTGCAGCTAAGGGCCGAGGGCAAGCCGCAAAAAAAAAAAAAATACAGAAAAAATGAGGTAATGCGTACAATGCCACCTGCATGAGGTGCACTGCCCCCCCCCCCCCCCCCCCCCCCGCCCCCCCCCCCCCCCCCCCCCCCCCCACCCCCCCCCCCCCCCCCCCCCCCCCCCCCCCTTCGGGGAGGAAAGATTCCTGAAAGGGGGGACTCGCCAGGTTACAAACCCAAACTGAAGAGACGCAAAAAACCTCGAAAGGACTTTGGGTTTGGGTTATAATGGACGTCAACGAAGGATTTCGCTAAGATTTATTCTCTCTAAAAATAGGTGTAGGTAGAGCTTTGGGAGAAAACTTCCCTTGCAAATACAGTATCTTCCCCCCCTTTATAGATTAATAACCAGAACCAACTGGCGACCCGTTTAAATTTTTTTAAATTTTTTCCATCCGGGGCCATTCATCTGGTACCAAAGGAATTTGATGTCTTCTGTGAGCAGAGAAGGAAAGACCCATTCGCTATTTCAGTGCTCTGCGGAAGTTTTCGAGACCTGATCAAGTACTGGTGCGGGCCGCGTCAACACTTTTCCTATGAAAACTTTCTCCATCAGCACTTCTTTCTGCGTGGGATTTGGAAAGGAAGAGTTTTTCCCCTCAGACAAGATTCCCCTCTTTTTATTTTATTTTTTTTTTTATTTATTTTTTTGATTTTTTGTTGTCTCTTGCTACCTTCACACATGTCCTATTCCCGGGGAATGTTTCTAAAAAAAAACTGCAAATAAACTCCCAGGGGTGGGCCTTCTGTCCTTTCCATTCTTTCGGAAATTGATGTTATTGTTCCTAGCTGAACTTGACCAAACGCTAATAATAATAAATAATAATAATAATAATAATAATAATAATAATATAATAATAATAATAATAAAGTTACTTAGGCACACAGATCTTCTACAGAGAATCAGAACTCTTAACACCAGGGTAATAAAAAAAATTAAAAAAACGATGATTTAAGGTTTTCTATAATTTTTGAAAACAACCGCATCCCTAATGGCAAAACATTAGACCATCTTTTGTTAAAACAATTGAAACAAAATAAAAAAGTCACGGCACATCTTACAAGAATTACCATTACTGGGTAGTCCTTGGTCATTGCAACAAACCCATTCAACCCCGCCCCCCCCCCCCCCCACCCCCCCCCCCCTCTCTCTCTCTCTCTCTCTCTCTCTCTCTCTCTCTCTCTCTCTCATATAACCTTTGGTCATTCCACCAAGCCCACTCCCTCTCCCCACCCTCTCGCTCTCTCTCCTCTCTCTATCTATCTATCTATACGTATCCTTTTGGTTAACTTCAGTCATTCCACAGAGCCCATCCCCCCCGCCCCACCCCCTCCCCGATCCTCTCTCTCTCTCTCTCTCTCTCTCTCTCTCTCTCTCTCTCTCTCTCTCTCTCTCTACGCATCATTTTGGTTAGCCTTTGGTCATTCCACCAAGCTCATCCCCCCCCCCCCCATCTCTCTCTCTCTCTCTCTCTCTCTCTCTCTCTCTCCTCTCTCTCTCTCTCTCTCTCTATATATATATATATATATATATATATATATATATATATATATATGTATATATATATATTATATATATATATATATATATATATATATATATATCAAAAATGGGTCCAAGAATACAAGAATTATTAACAACTGACTTGTATCACCCCAACCCAAAACCCTTCTCCCCTACCAAAGAAAAAAAGAAATAATGAATCTTATCATTTAGAATGATAAGTACTTCCAGGTGCATAAACACTTATGGGAAATGTAATTAAAATCGCGTTTTCATCATTGTAAAACGAGAGGTTGTTATGTATCGATTCCGCTAATGAAAGAGAGACCCATTTAGGTCTCCAGGGAAATTGGAGATGGCTCCTAATGTGACTTGAAGACCAAATCAGTTCCGTTTTAAAACTGGCCATTTTGAAATGAAGATGAACTTCGCACTCAGTGAGGGAAGAAAGCATTTATGCAACAGTGACATGTATACAAAAAGCGAGTTTATGCACACGTGCGTAGACACACACAACACACACACACACACACACACACACACACAATATATATATATCTATATATATATATATATATATCTATATATATATATATTATTATATATAAGTACACATGTAAAAATATATGTATGTATGTATGTGTGCGTGCGCGTGTGCATGTGTGTGTATGTATACTTGTTATTCTATTGCAAATATTTCATAAATTTTAACAATCAAGTTTTCATCTCAAGCTTTACAAGCAATGTGTAATGAATTTCATTTGTCTCCCCACTACAAAAAAATATTATAACATTTCATAATACACACTATAAATTTGTATACCTTTCTCTCAGAGAACACCCAGTTCCATAAGGCCTTTGTTTTGTGGTGGTTGGCCTGGCAATAATAATAATAATAATAATAATAATAATAATAATAATAAATAATAATAATAACTAATATGGGACAAGAAAGCCGAGTAGAAATTGTACCCATAATCATAGGAACACTAGGAGGCACGATCCCAAATACCCCCTGAAAAGAAGCCTGGAAAAACTAGATGCCGAAGTAGCGCCAGGACTCATGCAGAAGTGTGTGCTATTAGAAACAGCGCGGATAAAAAGGGGCAGGATACAACCGGGAACACCACACTATAAATACCACCCAGACGAATAGGATGACAGATAGAAAAAAAATAATAGTGATTCATATAAAAAGTATAGCTTAGTTTAACCAGACCACTGAGCTGATTAACAGCCCATCCTAGAGCTGGCCGAAGGGGAATAGATATCTACGTGGCTAGAAAAACCAATTGGTTACCTAGCAACGGAACCTACAGGTAATTGTGGGATCCGAAACACATTGTATCAAGAAATGAATTTCTAAGTACCAGAAACAAATTCCTCTGATTCCACGTTGGTAGAGCGGGGAATCGAACTCGGGACTACCGAATTGGTAGGTGAGCACGTAACCCACTCGTCCAACAAGGAACTGGTGATTCAAATGAGTGCATAAAAAAATTTAAGGGGAAAGTTCAGTAAACTGAAAGAAATCGAACATTTTCTTCTCACATTCGGATACTAAGTTCGAACGTTTCCACCGACGCCTCAAAACGTTACAGATAATGAGGATCGAGTCTTCAGTTGGGGAAAAGTTTTCCCGCAGCTTAATGATGTATCATTTACTTCCTTTACCAGAGTCGTCGCGGGAATAGAATTTCCTTAACGGCTGAAGATTTTATCCTCCTCTGCGCGCGTCGAAATTACTTTCAGAAATGTTCCTGTTTTTCTTTGCGTGATATGTGATTGGGGTACTTCTAATTTTATTTAAGTTTTTCTTCATGTACCTATTTATGAGGAGAGAGAGAGAGAGATACTTTTTACCTTCATTAAATTCTTTTGTATGTATCCATTCATAAGAGAGAGAGAGAGAGAGAGAGAGAGAGAGAGAGAGAGAGAGAGAGAGGAATGAGGAAACTTTTATTATATTTAAAATTCTTTTGCATGTATCTATTCATAAGAGAGAGAGACAGAGAGAGAGAGAGAGAGAGAGAGAGAGAGAGAGAGAGGAATACTTTTAATTATATTTAAATTCTTTTGCATGTGTCTATTCATAAGAGAGAGAGAGAGAGAGAGAGAGAGAGAGAGAGAGA
>NC_087207.1:5797655-5813545 GCF_015104395.2 Macrobrachium nipponense
GAAAATGAAGAGTGTTTCTTGAAGGCGTCAAAGGTATTTGCTTCATCATAGGCTTGATGGCCAGGTAGGCTAAAGATAGCAATAACAATGTCATCAATTATTCCACTGGGTGCCTTCAAAAGGACATTTTGTTATATACTTTCGGCCATCTCTTCTCAGACTGGCTTTACTGAAATCAGCAAACTTCGGATCACTGTTTTTTTTTCTTATTCTTTAAAGTAGTAATAACGGCAAGTTAGTAATTTGGATCAGTTTTTTTAATCAAACACTGGAATTATTATTCCATTGCTTTTGTATTCCTAAGGTCAATCCTAACGGAGATTAGCCCCACGTTTCAGGTCGCTCCCCTCTCTCGATTCTTCTCTTTTACTTCTTATCTATTCTTAACTTACTCAGTAAGCCTTCCTTATCTTGTTTTCAGTAGAATCATGCATTGGGATACATGTTTCTTAACGCCTTTTCCTTTCTATATCGGTTTCTTTTGATCTTCAGGACCAATAGATGAAGAATGCGAATTATGTGTTCTCAGGTTTAATTGAAGGTAAACGTTCCTTATAAAACTCTTCCCAGTTGTAAGTACATATATGTCTATTATTATAGTACATGTTATATAATATATATATATCTATATATAATATATATATACTATATATATATATATATATATATATATATATATATATCTATATATAATATATATATATATATGCGTGTGAATGGGTGGTACTACCTACGTTAGAATGTATTAGGTTGGTTGTCCATAACTTACCAACAGGAGAAATAGACCGAGGAGTACACAGAGCATCACGTTCTACTGCATTAGAAATGTTGACAGAAAAGGGCTCTTCAGCGAGTAATTTGCATAAACTCTTGTTTTTCAATTCGATTTCCTTAGTTACGTTCGATATTCTATTCTGTCCCTTTGATAGACCTTTTTTTTTTAATATTGTTTGTTTATGGTGTTGTTACGTTGCCTGGAACCAGCGGTTATTCAGCAACGGAACCAACAAGCTTGACGTGACTTCCGAACCACGGCGGAGAGTGAACTTCTATCACCAAAAAAATCACCATCTCTCACTCCTCAGTTGGAATACTCAAGAATCGAACTCGCGGCCACCGAAGTTGGCCACGCCAACACCATACCGATCACACCACTAAGGCGCTATTTTGGGGGAGGGGAATTAAATAAATATTTTACGGTTCCTTTCCTACGTAAATTAACGTTAACAGCCTCGAGAGTGATGGAAAACACCGTGAAAATTTATTTTTAGACAAGTGCCAAAGAATTTGAAAAAATACTCACAGTAGCTGAGTCTTGTTTAGTTTATCCTCGTGATTATCTATTTACTGATTGATAATCCGTCAATTTCTCTTTCGTAGAAACGTTTTTCATATCAACTCTTGTATTACTGTCAATTTCTCTGTTACTTTGCATCCAGTTGTACGTAAGCTGGACTGACGTAGGTGTAAGTAGATTACTAATAATAATAATGGAAATTTTAATAACTGAAAACTTCGTGTCTTTCGTCGCCATCTTATATATACAATTTGAACACGCTGTTTCGAGTACAGACAGAAAATAGCCCTGACCAATAATCCTTTGATAGTTAAAGAATATATTCCGGTGGGGGAACCAGATTATTTAGAGATTTAATGATTAGATATGAATTGAGGAGTTCAATGACAGGATGTTCCGGGAGAGGAGAGAATGGAGAATGACGCGAGAATTTTTTTTTCCTAGGTAGGAATTTTCTCATATGAGTAGAATGGAAGAGTTTTCGGAGACGTTCTGCAGGTTGAATGCAAAGCGGGTTACAGTAAAAGTTTGCTCACGACGCTGGGATGGGAATTTCGAGATAGATAGACATATTTAGCCATGAAGAGGGAAAGGCATATTATATATATAATATATATATATATATATATATATATATATATATATAGTATATATATATATATATATCTATATATATATAATATAAAATATATATAATATATATATATTATATATATATATATATATATCCTATATATATATATATATATATATATATATATATATATATAATATATATATATATATATATATATATATCGCTATCAATTACATAACTTTGCACGCAGTCACGATATGATTAAACGAGGTTTTTAGTGTCTTAACCAATCGTTCTGTCAGTCAGCTAATCAAAAATCAATCTACTGACCGACAGGTCTTAATTTCGTGTATCTCTTACCAAACGAAATATTAATACCTCAGTAAATTAATGCTTTTGATAAATAAGTAAATAGATCATTCAATGAACCTACGGATTAAAATTAGTTAGATATCACCAGACACACAAATGTGGCTATATTGAATCCTAAAACGAATGATCAGAGAATGCCGCATCTCTTTCTCACGCAAAAGGATGCGATCAACAGAAATATCTAGTGCCCAGTTGTACTACTAATTTTGATAAATAAAATAAACAGATGATTCAATAGAAATCGGTTATATATCACCAAATATATTGCTAGAAGAAGGATCTTTTGCATCCTAAAAGAACGACCTGAAGATGCCGCTGCATCTCATCCTTACGCAAAGAGATGCATGGAACCAGAGGCTATCTTACTGACAGAAAGAAGGAGCTACTCTCGGCTGGAGATTCATCTCGAGCCAATTTACCGGGGGCGAAACGACCCTCTTCGGCCAGATGGTCCACTTCGATTGTTATTCATGGACTCCCAGGAAAAGAAAATTCTAGTGTCTTTTATCCTTCAGCAAGTTGTCCCCCAAAACGGATTCCGTCCGATCTTTCGGGAGGAAGCTACGATCGAGTAAGTAATTTCATCTTCATGGTCGAAGAAATAAAGCCTCTCACCCAAAAATCATGATTTACACACACACAGACACACGCACATGCAATATATATATATATATATATATAGATATCTATATATATATATATATATATTATATATATATATATATATATATATATATACATACATATGTAAAGGTAAAGTTCACGAAGGAAGCTGAAACAATGCTGTAATAGCGCGCACACACACAGACACACACACACACACACACACACACATATATATATATATATATATGTATAACATATGCATATATAATATATATATTATATTATATATATATATATATATATTCTATATATATATATATATATATATATATATATATATGTCAAGTTTTACGGTCCAATATACTTAACTTTCTTCTAATTCGCAACGAATCGATATGCGTTCTTTCGTTTACTATAACCATAAATGTCAATACATATCTTTACCTATGTGAAAATGGCAACATGAGCACTTCTAAATCTATTAGATGCGAGTTGATCATTTTGGTGAAATGCATGACATCTAATTACTTTGCGAAGCTTGCTAACAATAGCTTCAATATTATTGAACTGATGATTCATTTGATCGCATTATTCATTTTTAACCATTTAAAATTTTCAAAAGGTGAAATTATACAAATACAAATAATATTTCCTATCGTTATCTATCCAGCAGTTGGTAATAAAGAACAAAAAAAAAAATAATTTCTGGCATTAGTTCTAACTATGAATACAAATCATACAGTAAAAGATTATCGTCACTCCTAGCGAAAAGGGAGATAGAAAAAAAAGGCGAACAAGAGACTATTGAATTACCGTCCTTTAATCTAAGATTAATTATTTTACTGTCATTACTTTAATGAGTCTGTCCTTACCGATATGAGCAACGTCCCAGAGCTATTTGCATTCCAGGAAATGGATCAAGGAAATGAAGTTTTAAAAGTCTGCGAAAGGTTAGTTTTATTTTGACGATGAAAACTACAACCGAAACAACAACAACAACCACGACAACAACGGTTTAAGGCTATTGACGGTTCAGAGGCGCAATAAAGGAGATGTAGATGTACATATGCAAGCACTCAAATGCCCCCCTGTTACACTGAGTAAAGTGATTTTAATTATTTCGGCAGCAGTTAACGAATTTTCATTTATACTAGTAAAACTAAATTGAATAAAAGATACATTAATTAGTGAACGATAGTTGAGAGAGATGGTCAGAAGCGTATGATAAGCCTATATATATATATAATATATATATATATATATATATATGATATATATATAGTATATATATATATATATATCTATATATATATATATATAATATATGTGTGTGTGTGTGTGTGTGTGTGTGTGTGTGTGTGAGTGTGTTTGTGTGTCTGTAATTATTACTATTAACCGACATTATCATTGCGTTAGCTGGTCAAAAAAATGATTTAAGAACCTATTATAATCATTACTATTAACATTAGTATTCTTTCAGGTGTCAACAAGTCGTAACTTTCATTTGTGACATTAACTCAAATAATTTGTACGAATTAAACTCGCTTAAGTGTTAGCAAACCTTCTGGTGACGGAAAACTCGAGCTCAAAGCTCTCTCTCTCTCTCTCTCTCTCTCTCTCTCTCTCTCATTAAAATCGACTTTTCTTCCTACTAGTTATAAGAAAACAGATTCTAACAACAGCACAGAAACAATTCCGTGTCAAGTTTTTTGCGTTGTTTATTTTTATTTTATTTTAATTTTTTTTTTGTTAATACAAAATACTTTCTCAGCTGTTGTCAACTGTCTGCCTCCAGCAAAAGGTACTTTTGCTTCAGATCAAAAATGAATTTCCACATTGACAGAATAGTAAAATTTTCATTTATTTATCCTTCTTTAGAGAAGGAAATAAAAGTACAAAAATCCAAACTATTTCGCCCAGAAGCGCCTTTGTATCAAAAACATACTCCCTTACATCCCAATATGGAGAAAAGACATTTCTTCTATTCGGTAACATTTCTGGAAAAAATGGAGCTCCTACTTCCTTCTAGTACGTTCATCGAATATTCTCTGATAAACCAAAAACTGGTTTGGTTACTCAGCATCTACAAATCTTGGCTTAGGTCTGGGAGATAATTTTTCACGTTCTGTACATCTGGGTAAACAGAAGCCTCGCTGCTGAGAGGAATTTTTAATATATTTTCTATTTTCCCAGCGTCTGTGTTCTTCGGGAAACCATAAGATATACATGTATATATATATATATATATATATATATATATATATATATATATATATATATATATATATAAAACAAGAGAAAATATGTCAACGTTTCTTCAGCGCAATCGAGTTTTCTGTCCATTGTTGACCTCAGCCACGCCCCATAAAACTCTTAGTCGTGGCCCATGAAACTCAGCCACGGTCCGGTAGTGGCCTGTTGACGGTACCCAGCGCTCAGCGAGAAGTACAATTATGGCTAAGTTTAACCATTAATAAACCACAAACTACCGAGGATAGAGGGCTGCAGTTTGGTATGTTTGATGGTTGGAGGGTGGATGATCAGCGTATCAATTTGCAGCCCTCTAGCCTCAGTAGTTTTTAAGATTTGGCGGCAGACAGACAGACAAAGCTAGCACAGAAACTAAAACCGATCTTTAAAACCGAACACTGGCAAAATAAATATAAAACGAATGGAAAATTATATAGATAAACCTTAGGAAAAAGAGAGAGGCGTAAATGAACAGCAAGTGCAAATAATGAAGAGGACTCAAGCAGGCAGAAGCCTTTGATCTCTGACGCGAACCAGTGACGAAAGATCAAAGGATTTCGCTCCGACCTCATTAACAAAAGGACAGATCATATTGTAGATGATCTTCAAAATATGAATCGAAACGTTTTCAGGTGCTCGAGAATAAAAAAAAAAAAAAAAAAAAAAAAATAGAAAAAAGAGAGAAAAAAAACTTTTGACATTCCAAATGATCTTGTAAAATAGAACTGGATTTTACATTGTTCGCAAGTCGAAACTTGAACAATTTTTGTGTTGCGATCATGGACGGATAATAACTGGATTTCTTGAATTAAATGAAGGTTGCTTTACTGGACTAATTAATGAGGCAACAAATGCAAAGAAGCCGCCTGACCGATGGTGCCACAGTGGCGTGATCAGTATGGTCTTGGCCTGCCACCTCGGTGGCCGCGAGTTCGATTCTCGGTCATTCCATTGAGTAGTTGAAGATGTGTGTTTCTGGTGATAGAAGTTCACTCTCGACGTGGTTCGGAAGTCACGTAAAGCCGTTGGTCCCGTTGCTGAATAACCACTGGTTCCATGCAACGTAAAAACACCATACAAACAAACAATAGTTCGACCGATGAGAGGAACTGAACTTGCAGAGTTTAGATTTGGTGTCAACGATTTATTCGACCAACTTTCATTCACAAGAAACCACCTGGAATGAACTCTGAGTGTTTTAGGCCTCAAAGATCTCTAATCGCCTCCTGGCCCACAACTGGCTTATTTAATTTATAGCATTGCTAGTTACGGCAACCTCTGCGAGCTCTCGTCCCTGTACGAGGGTAGTGAAGTCAGTGCACCTCATGATGTGCACTGTAGGCATTACTTAATGTTCTTTACAGCGTGTCTTCGGCCGTTAGCTGCAACCCTTTCAGTTCCTTTAACTGTACCTCCTTTCATATTCTCTTTCTTCCATTTTACTTTCCACCCTCTCCTAACAGTTGATTCATAGTGCAACTGCTTTGAGGTTTTTCTTCCTGTTACACCTTTCGAACCTTTTACTGGCAATCCGTTTAACGCGAATGGCCTCAGAAGTCCTTTGGCCTAAATTCTATATTCAATTTAAATCTAAGCTCACGTGCGTAGGGTTCATATCCCACACGGGAAGGGAGGGAAGGATGGAGCAGTGTTTCCATATATTCCTTCATCGAATATTCTGACTTGGGGGCGAATTCTGACTTGGGGCGAAATGACTCCAAAGTGGCGAATTTACTCCACGTTTGAACGAATTTACTCCACAGTGTGAGCAAATTCGGAATTGTGAGCGAATTCTGACTAGTGGGCGAATTCGGAATTGTGGGCGAATTCGGAATGGTGGGTGAATTCGGAGTGGTGGTCGAATTCGGAATGTTGGCGAATTCAGACGTGTGGGCGAATTGGAATTATGGGCGAACTTGAATTGTGGCAAACTTCTGACTTCTGGGCGAATTCGGAATTGTTGGGCGAATTCAGACTTGGGCGAATTCAGATTGTGGGCAAATTCGGAATTGTGGGCGAATTCGACGTGGGTGAATTCGGACTTGTGGGCAAAAATTTAAAAGTGGGAGAATTCGGAATTGTGGGCAAATTCGGACTTATGGGTGAATTCGGACTTGTGGGCGAAATTTTGGACTGCGAATTCGGAATGGTGGATTGGAATTCGGAATTGTGGGAAATTCGGACTTGGGTGTTGGCGAATTTGGACTTGTGGGCGAATTCGGGAATGGGGTGAATTAGGAATTGTGGGCGACTTCTGACTTTTGGGCGAATTTAACTTGTGGGCGAATTTTGACTTGTGGGACGAATTTAAAAACTTGTGGGCGAATTCTGACTTGTGGACGAATTCGGATTGTGGCGAATTCTGACGTTGTGGACGAATTCGGAATTGTGGGCAAATCTGACTTGTGGACGAATTCTGACTGTGGACGAATTCTGACTTGGGGGTGGGCGAATTCCTGACTTGTGGGCGAATTCCGACTTGTGGACGAATTCGGAATTGTGGGCGATTCTGACTTGTGGACGAATTCGGAATTGTGGGCGAATTCTGACTTGTGGACGAATTCTGACTTGTGGGCGAATTCTGACTTGTGGGCGAATTCTGACTTGTGGACGAATTCTGACTTGTGGGCGAATTCTGACTTGTGGACGAATTCTGACTTGTGGGCGAATTCTGACTTGTGGACGAATTCTGACTTGTGGACGAATTCGGAATTGTGGGCGAATTCTGACTTGTGGACGAATTCTCGGAATTGTGGGCGAATTCTGACTTGTGGACGAATTCTGACTTGTGGGCGAATTCTGACTTGTGGGCGAATTCTGACTTGTGGACGAATTCTGACTTGTGGACGAATTCGGAATTGTGGGACGAATTCTGGACTTGTGGACGAATTCGAAATTGTGGGCGAATTCTGACTTGTGGACGAATCCGGAATTGTGGGCGAATTCTGATTGTGGGCGAATTCTGACTTGTGGACGAATTCTGACTTGTGGACGAATTCGGAATTGTGGGCGAATTCTGACTTGTGGGCGAATTCTGACTTGTGGACGAATTCGGAATTGTGGGCGAATTCTGACTTGATGGCGAATTCTGACTTGTGGGCGAATTCAGACTTGGGGCCGAATTCAGACTTGGGGCCGAATTCAGACTTGGGGGCAAATTCGAAAATGTGAGCGAATTCGGACTTGTGGTGGTGAATTCGGAACTGTGGGGCAAACTTCGGAATTGTGGGTGAAGGTTCGGAATTGTGGTCGAATTTGGACTTTTGGGGGCGAATTCGGAATTGTTGGTGAATTCGGATTGTGGGCGAATTCGGAATTGTGGTCGAATTTGGACTTTTGGGCGAATTCAGAATTGTGGGCGAATTCGGACTCGTGGGCAATCGGAATTTTGGGGTAATTCGGAATTGGGGGAAATTTGGAATTGTGGCGAATTCGGATTTATGAGCGAATTCTGACTTATGGCCGAATTCGGACTTGTGGGCGAATCCTGACTTTTGGGACGAATTCTGACTTGTGGGGGAATTCGAAATTGTTGGGAATTCTAACCTCTGGCCGAATTCTGACATGTGGGCGAATTCTTACTTTTGGGCGAATTCAAAATTGTGGGCGAATCTGACTTTTGGGCGAGTTCGGACTTGTGGGGGAATTCTGACTTTTAGGCGAATTTGAAATTGTGGGCAAATTCGGACTTGTGGGTGAATTCGGACTTTTGGGCGAATTTGAAATTGTGGGCAAATTCGGACTTGTGTGGGTGAAATTCGGACTTTTGGGCGGAATTTCGGGACGTTGGTGCAAATCCTGACTTTTGTGCGAATTCGGAATTGTGGGCAAATTCGGACCAGTGGGCGAATTGACTTGTGGGCGATTCTGACTTTTGGATCGATTCGGAATTGTGGGGGAATTCTTATGTGTGGGGGAAATTTCTTACTTGTGGGCGAATTCTGACTTGTGGGCAAATTCGGAATTGTGGTGGAATTGCGGAAATTGGTGGGCGAATTATTAATGCTTGTAGGGCGAAAATTCTACTTGATTGTGGGCGAATTCGGGAATTGTGGGCGAATTCTGACTCTTGGGCGAATTTCGAAATTTGGGTGGCGGAAATTCTTGGACTTGTGGGCGGAATTTCTGACTTTGTTGGGCGAACTTCTGACTTGTGGGCGAACATTCGGAAAATTGGGGTGGGCGAATTTCTGGACATGGGCGAAATATTACTTGGTGAGCGAAATTTTGAACTTGTGGGGCTCTCGAATTCGGGAAATTGCGGAGCGAATTCGGACCGATTATGGGCTTAATTTCTGACTTTCGCGTTGGCGAATTTCGGAATAGTCGGGCGACTTCGGGTCTTGTGAGCAAGAATTCGGAATTGTGGGCGGTGAATTTCTGACTTGTGGGCGAATTCAGACTTGTTGGGCGAATTCGTACTTGTGGGCGAATTCTTACTTGTGGGCGAATTCTGACTTGTGGGGGAACTCTGACTTGTGGGCGAATTCGAAACTTGTTTAACTTAAAAAACCTCACAGTAGCATGAGTTTTGAAATGGAGAAACAAATCCACAGTTATGTACATATATGTACATCAATTTAAAGATTAATCTGTATATAAAACTTTCGGGAATCTGTTTGAATCCCCTTTTTCCTTAAATATATATAAATTTACATAACCGAGGAGTTTTTTTCTCTATTATTATTATTATTATTATTATTATTATTATTATTATTATTATTATTATTATTAATTTGGCAATGGGGACATAAGTTCACATTAATTATAGAAGGGTGGTTCAATCAGCAATGGAGAAAATTTATTTGGAGTCAGTTGTAAAAAAACAGGCCATTGTCAATATGAATGATTAATCTCTCGGTGTCTGCAATGAATAGCACTTCATTTCAACGCTGCAAAAACAACTGAGCTTTGACAAAGTTCTCATTAATCAAAACGTTGTATTTGAATGTCAAAAATGTAATTGATTTGGATGATAATGAGAGCCATCGTATTTTACAGAGTCCCCGTCACCTTGAACTGATTTTTTTTTCTTATTCCACAGGGAGCCGAACGAACGAGTATGAGTGTCCAGCGCTCAAATTAAAACTATATTTAATTTACGCATATTTTTGCGTTGCTCCCTTTTGCCCACTTTTACTCTTGATGATGCCTCCACTCAAAGCAGACAAAATAAGGCAATAACCAAAACAGAGGTCGATATGCAAAAATAAAAATTAAAATTAAAATAAAAACTTAAATTTAATATGATGGTAGTGTGGACCTCCTTTACAACCTCGGGAAATCCCCTCACACACACACACACACACACACACACACACACACACACACACACACATATATATCATATATATATATATATATATATATATATATATATATATATATATACATATATATATATATATATATATATATATATATATATATATATATATATATATAATATACCCTATATACTATATATACAATATCAAAATAGAATTCAAAAAGGGGTCATGTGGTCGTATGACTGCGTCTGTTAATTAATTTGGGAGGGAGGAAGTAATTAATAACTATACTCTGTTTTTTTCATCTGTCCATCTGCCTGTGGTGTTTTGTATTTTAACACGCGTCCCGGGCTTTAGATAGTTACGCTGTGTGTTTTTTTTTTTAAGTTTTTTTTTTTAGGTAAATAAAAGGATATTGGGTGTACATTTGTACAACTGAAAAGTGTTTTAATAATTTACTGTATGCGAATTACACCGTTAATATTCGAAATAGGATATTATTATAATCGTTGAATGTAACTATCTAAAGCCCGGGACGCAGTGTTACCATACAAAAACACCACAGGCGGATGGACAGATGGAAAAAAACAGAGTATAGTCAAGAATGCTGTGTAAAAACTACATATAGAGCTTTAACGACCATTCCTGGCAGGCGACAACAGCGAACTCGCTAAAAACAAGTTGAAAATATGCCAAAGTTTCTTCGGTGTAATCGAGTTTTATATACAGCGCACAATGCTGCCCGCCCGAGCCGCGGCCCATTAAACTTTCAGCCATGCCCAGGTGGTGGCCTGTGAAGTTGGCATCTATAACGCTGCCAGACTTACGATTATGCCCACATTTAACCTTAAATAACATAAAAGCTACTCAGGCTAGAGGGCTGTAATTTATTACGTTTGATGATTGGGGGGTGGATGATTAATATACCAATTTGCAGCCCTCTAGGCTCGGTAGGTTTTTTCTTTTCTTTTTACAGAAAACTAAATAGCAGTGATGGCGAATAGTGATGGTAAAGTGAATGCAGTAACATAAATAAGGGACGTCGTGTTAACATATATGATATTATATAAAGTAGCCTAACAGACGTACCTAGATATTTCTGCCTATAATACACACATACACGAACATAAGCTGGAAATACGAAGACCGATGTATCTAAGACAAAAAAACATGAGGTATGATTTCTTATTTTGCCAAGTAAATATTTTTTTTTCTTACTCGTTCAACCGTGACTGCCACGCTGCTGATAACATTTTATTCTTCCGTTACTCCAGCGCCTTTTATCGCGAGATGGGTTTCGAAAAAAAGCATTCGGTGCATCGACAGAAATTCGGGATCAAACACTGTAGAGAAAAAAAATCCCATTAACGGTCCGCTCTGATCACTATCGTCGCCTCGGTTCCTTTTGGGGGATTCCGATCTAACCTCATAGCGGAAGCTTTTGTGGATTTAAGCTGTAATCCGGCTGTACCAGTTAAGGATTTGAGCCTTTTTAAAGGAACGAGCTAAAATTTTAACTTTCTTACCAGAGTTAATGTCTATGGTAGTACATTAACGTGAAAATTAAAGGATCAGTCATCCCTTCTCAAGACAGGGAAACATCTCACTGTTGAAAACAAGGAATTGTATTTTAAAATATTACATACAGAGACAACGAGGGAAAAAAATGAAAATCTGTCATGAAGAAAGAGATCAGACAAGAAACTTGGTCTCTTCTTGATCCCTTGCTCTCCGGAGCCTTCTTCGAGCATCTCACGTCTTTCATCTTTTTGATTTCTTATAATTCGACTTTTATTTGAAAGTAGTCATTATATGTGTTTTCGTTATTTTTATTTTTTTTTATATGACCAGTAATTATCTTGATCTTTATTCAAATTCTCTCCAATTCTGGAGAATTTTCATACCTACTTCTTAGAGGACTTCCTGTATTTTATTGGGTATATTTTTTCTTAAACTTCTTATTTATTTATTTACTTATTTATTTTTGCATTCATCCTGCTTTTGGCAGTAACCGTTCTTTACCTAATAAATCACGTAAGCTGGGCCAGCTGGCAACGACTTAACAGGAGGCTATTATTCCCCTCAAGAATAAAAACGCCAAAGAAAGTTGAAGCGTCATGTCGTGCTTATTTCTGTATCCTCAATTGAAGACTCATTCAGGCAGACGTCCTTCGACTGACAAGACAGATCACATCATCAGATGTCTGACATCACCATAATAGCAAGAAATTTATTTTTGGTACCTTCCAGTCGTTACTTCCTAATTCATGGACAAGAACAACAAAATGAAACCTCACCATTTTAAGTAAAAGTATAAATAAAGCCATTAGATTATTTCGTCAAAGACAGCGACTGTCTGAATGTTAAATGACAATAATTTTTAATAAGTCTTTTAATAAGTGTTTATAAGATATGAAAAGAGTAAAATATACACTATTTTATCTTTTGTAAGCAAAGTCCGTGAACTGGCGTTAAAAAAAAGACCTCTAATTTTAAGAAACAATTATAAAAATGAAATCTCCTAGTGAATAGAATGACTTTTGTCAGAGACGAAGATTGAAAAGCAATCATTATACTAATCCCATAGACTGAAGTAAACGAAAATCCTTAAAGATTTTCTATCCTTCTCGGTAGTCAATCGGTAGGCATCATCCCTACAGGATTAATATATTGCTCTATTAATCCTGCTTCCCTACGGGCAAGAAGTACGGCTATTTCTTAGCGAAGCGCCTGTTATTAATCACATTGATGAAGGAGGTCTTCGACTGCGCTTGATTAACTCGTCTGACAGCTCCAGTTTCCGAAATGAGACCGAGGAGGAAATTATAATATTATAATAGTTTCTCTGAGTCTCCCGTTCGCTCTAGGGATGAACGAATATCCGTCAGCATTAATGAGGCGTCATGCTCTGTAAACATGAGATCTTAATTGCCTGGTTGAGGAACGGACTTGGAATCGATCTTATTCATTCTTCAAGGAGAGCAAAGTTATGGCAGCCGCTGGGAGGGGTGACTGTCCAGTTAACGGTTGACTGATTGATTTACGACTGCTAAAACTGGCGTTACACCACCATGGTTATTGACGCTGTCATAAAACTGAATGCGTATCTAAATTCATAAATAAATTTAAATAGCGCAAATAGCGAGAAAAGTGACGGGCCCCTAAGGAGGCAGGATGCAACCCGGAACCCACCACTATAAAAACCACCCAGTCGAATAGGATGACTATCATAGGCTATCAAAAATCAGATCGTGGGGCCTGCTCGCGTGAATGTTGAAACAAACGCGGAAGAATTCCAACTGGGGAAGAACGTATGTTGGCAAGATTCTAAATTTACCATAGATTGTATAATCATTTTCGCATTATGCAAAGGGGAAAATAAACAAAAAAAAATTAAAAATGCCAATAAAGAGACCTGGTATGAAGGTAATACAGTTTTTTTTTTCTAATCTAACATTCTAAATTTACCATACATTATATAACAATTTTCACATTAAGCATAGGGGAAAATTTAAAACAATGCAAATAATGACAATAAAGAGAACTGGTATAAAGGTAATGAACGTTTTTTTTTTAATCTAGCATTCTATAAAACACCAACTAACCAAATCACGTATAGTCCAGTCCAGTAAAATGGATAACTTCACGCAAAGCTCTGACAAATAGTCCGCTGCATTTAAAACTAGAAATCACAAAAACTGACAACTCAAAAACTTAATAGCTTTCCATATTTAGGAGGATCTTAGATTGTCAATCTTGTAACGAGAAAGCGTGACTGTCACGATCACTTCATCGAACAGTTAAACCGATGTAGATACTTTCCACTACAAAAGCACTAGAAAAATCGAACGGATTGTTTCCCAGCCAAAACATAACGTCGGTGTTTTTTTTGTTTTTTTTTCACCGAAATGAAAGGCCATTTACCAACGCCAAATGCGCAGATAGCACCACAAAGAAGAACTGAACGCGATAGTTGCAAGTTACTCCTTAACCCCTCAATAGGTCTTGTTATTGAGCGGCCAAGGACAACGGACAAAGAAAAACTCCACCATCTGCTATATGGGTATTCATCCTTACGTTGAATTTATAGTAGATGGCAGCTGTACAATACTAGACACCTACAGAATTTCTTAGATTTTCAGGGAAACGCATTCATATATATATATATATATATATAAAATATATATTATATATATATATATATCTATATATAAATATATATATATATATATATATATATATAAAATAATATCTATATATATATGTATATATATATATATATATATATATATATATATATATATATATCCATCATCAAATGTAGCACGAAAGGAACACGTTCTTGAGAATATCCTTAAATCCAAGGTGGAAAGGCAAGTGAAACAGGGAATTGTAACAAGCACTTTCGTAGTATATTCTACATTTTCAAGTTTCACATAGTGTGAACTTGAAAATGTAGAATGCATACTACGAAAAACTATTGTTCCAAGTCCCAGTTTCGCTTACCTTTCTATATATATATATATATATATATATATATATATATATATATATATATATATATAGATATATATATATATATATATATATATATATATATATATATATATACTATATGTATATATATAGATATATATACACACACACACACACACACACACACACATATATATATATATATATATATATATATATATATATATATATATATATATATATATAATATGTATATATATATATATATATATATATATATATATATATATATAATATGTATATATATATATATATATATCTGATATATATATATATATATATATATAATATATATCCAACGTTAAATTGTTATTAGTATGAATATTTCAGTTTAATTCTTTTTTAAGAATTCATAGCAGGCAATTTGGACTTGACCTTAATATATTGTCGAATCATTTTGAGAGATACCTAATCCTTCCCTCCATATGGTAAGCCTTGGAAATCAATGATGGATAAAATATTTTTCTTTTTAAACGTGTTAACGAAAACTCACTGAGATTTATACCTGATATGCTCAATTCTTATTCTTCCCAATGACATTTTTCTCTACACTTCTGTTCGCTTAATTGATTCTGTTCCTCAAAATGTTTTACCGATTGTATGACAGTGACAGAGTTTGGTTTTTCAGGAAGAGCAACTATTTATTTTTATTCCTTTTTTTTATAAAGGGTCAAATAGAAGCAGTCTGTAGGGACATGCACGCCATTTCAAATCTGCTCTTCTTTAGATCACCTGACAGCTATGTGCCAGGTGTCACTGAATGTCTCTGACTCTAATGGCACTTCGAAAATAATAGATATACAAAAAAAAAAAAAAAGCCATGGAAATTGGGCGGGGAATTTTGGGAATAGAAGTTCACTGTGGGCTTTATCCAGCAAACGTCAAATGTCTGACTTTATAGGGACCTATATTTTTAATTTCTCATAGACACACAGGCACACTCACTGATACATGAAGACTTGCACACACTTCAGAGTCAATT
>NC_087207.1:5814045-5819045 GCF_015104395.2 Macrobrachium nipponense
AAGTCGATTACAAACATTTGCTTACGAAGGAATATTTTGCAGAAGAAATTTCAATTGCAGGAAAAGAGAAAAAACAGAGCTAAAACAAGAAACTGAAGCAGAGGCAAAATAGAAGCGAAACAGCAGGCAGGACACAAGCAGCGACCCAAGCTGTCCCACCAGAAACCCAGGCTGATCCAGGCTTTAATTTGTCTCTCCGGCAGAAAATTCGACGTCCTCTTGGAAGGATATCTGACAGAATAGTTGAGACCTTTTGACTTGTTGTTGCACTGTCACGAGATCTATTTTCAAGTGATTTGTCTTTGCGGTTTTGCTTGCATCGGATCGTGCATCGCTAGCCATGAATTTTCCAGCACAGTTTGGGTGAGTAAACAGTAGAAGAGACTTTTCGTGTTTCTTATGAGGATTGGTAGAGTTGTTGAGGGCGAGGAAATATCATGAATGGTAATTTTAATTATATACTATATTATATATATAATATATATAATAGATATATAATTATATATGTATTATTAATATGGATATATATAATATATAGATTTATATAATATATATATATTGATATATAATATATATATATATATTCATATAGAGCTCTTAAGGCAATTACTCTATAACTACATATATATATATATATATATATATATCTTATATAATATATAGATATATATATATACTGGATATATATATGAATGGGATATATATTACCATTTTCATATATTATTAATCTATATATACTATACTAATATCTATTATACGCTATATCATATATATATATGACATATTATATATATCATCCCATACTATATATATTATCTCGATATATCATACATATATATTATATATATATACTATATCTATAATATTATATATATATATATATATCTATAGTGTGAGCGTGACTTCATATTGCTATTTACACGTATTCTGACTGGGATCTGTCTCTTCCCCTTTAGAATAAGGATTTATCACCAGTTAACCCGAGAACTGCTACAAGCCTCTTGAGCGGCTGTATGGGGAACTGCTATAAGCCTCTTCAGAGCGCCATTTTCTATCTCTTCTCACAAATTCCCTCATAACATTGCTTAACTTGAATGATTTTTTCATGATAAAACTATTTCTCTAGTAAAAGTTTTAATGTTTAGAAGGTATCCACTAACAAAAAAGAATGTCTTGCAATGACCGGTAATGTTTAAAAGAAAAGGCACATTTAAGCTTTTTTGGGGGGCGGGAGGGGGCTAAGCAAAATCACGAAAGTCATTGAGTTTCGGAAATAATTATGGAAATCCTCCAGAATTCCTATTGTGTCGGGGGAATAATTCTGGAACTCTATTAGAATTCCCATTGTGCCTTGGGAATACTTCTGGAACTCTTTTTAGAATTCCTATTGTGTCTTTGGAATACTTCTGGAACTCTTTTAGAATTCCTATTGTGTCTTGGGAGTAGTTCTGGAACACTTCCAGAATTCCTATTGAGTCTCAGGAATAATTTTGGAACTCTTTTAGAATTCATATTGAGTCACGGGAATAATTCTGGAACAACTATTCCAGAATTTCTATCGAGTGTTGAGAATCATTCTGGAACTCTTCCAGAATTCCTATTGAGTCTCGGGAATCATTCTGGAATTCTTCTAGAATTCCTATTGAGTCACGAGAATAATTCTGAAACTCTTCCAGAATTCCTATCGAGTCTTGGGAATAATTCTGGAACGCTACCAGAATTTCTATTGACTATCGGGAATAATTTCTGGAAACTCTTCCAGATTTCCTATTGACTCTCAGGAAATAATCTGGACCTCTTCCAGAATTCCTATTGACTCTCGGAATATTCTGGAACGCTACCAGAATTCCTATTGACTATCGGGAATAATTCTGGAACTCTTCCAGAATTCCTATTGACTCTCGGGAATAATTCTGGACCTCTTCCAGAATTCCTATTGACTCTCAGGAATAATTCTGGAACGCTACCAGAATTCCTATTGACTCTCGGGAATAATTCTGGAACTCTTCCAGAATTCCTATTGACTCTCTGAAATAATTCTGGACCCTCTTCCAGAATTCCTATTGACTCTCGGTAATAATTCTGGAACGCTACCAGAATTCCTATTGCTCTCGGCGGAATTCTGGAACGCTACCAGAAATTCCTATTGACTCTCCGGGAATAATTCTGGACCTCTTCCAGAATTCCTGTTTGACTCTCGGGAATAATTCTGAACGCTACAGAATTCCTATTGACTCTCGGGAATAATTCTGGAACTCTTCCAGAATTCCTATTGACTCTCGGAAATATTCTGGACTCTTCCAGAATTCCTCAATTGCGCGAACTATCAGCCTTAACAGTGTGCAAATGAAGGAACTTTCTTTTTAAGTTTTACCGGTTTTAAAGGCTAATAAATAACTTCCCTGAGTGGATAAGGAATTTCTCATCACTTTGGTTGCCTTCCATAAGAAGAATGGTGCCCTAAAATCGCGAGAGCGAGTGTGACGTTTCATAGATTTTTGTTTGTCTGTTTTCTACCATCGTCAGTATAAAATTCTTGTCTGAATCTTATGGCTTAAGTGATCAGTCAGTGTGAATTTTGGCCTGCACACATCAACTAAGGCACTCACTCCACTAAAGGCTTTCACTAACGCTCAGTTTTAACTGCGCATTCGCCTGTACAGGCAAAACTGAACGTTAGTGGGTTTAGTTTTGGCTGCCCAGGCAGACTGCAGGCATAACTGTGCAGGTATAACTTAACGTTAGTGGCGGCCTTAACATGTTAACTAAATTTTCGCACAGTAAAAAAACTCATTGACATCTGAGACCAACATTTCGAAGAGAAGAAAGGCAGGGTAAAATAAAGATAAAATGAAAGATAAACGGGTAAATAAGCAAATGAAATAATACGAATAAACAGCAACTAGTACACGTCAAAGCAGTGAAATTAATAAACTACACAGGGAAAATTGAATAGCACTTTGTAAACATCGCAAATAGCCTCAAAGAAGAGCAATCGAATCCATCTTGAAGAAAAATGAATGGAGAAAAGTGACCCTATCTCTCAAATAAACCGTCGAAAGTTTGGTCTATTTCAACGCGCGAATTCACCCTCCAGTCGTGAGCGCTGACCGCAATTCAAAGGCCGTCGTCACGGGCCAGATATCCGGACCGTAGCCGCAGTAGTATGGCCGATTTCGGGATCTCCGGGAATATCGTTTGGAACGTCTTTATGGTGCGACCATTCAGGTCAACTGCTGGAATTCGGGGACATTCCAGTTATCGTTTACACAGATTTCCTCCAGATTTCCTCTGCCTGTTGTGGTAGTGGCTCACATGTGGCCTCTTATCTGTTCTTTATTGCTTTGGCAATGTTGACCCTGTGAAGGAATGTGTCCTCGTGCGTCTGTTTTCTAGACATCTTCCACAAGCTGTTCAGAATTCTGGGTCTTGCCCAGCTAATAGTTGAAAGTTTTATTTTGTCTTACGGTTTGCTTTTCTTTCAGACAACTATAAAACTTGTTGAACGTTTATTCTTGTTACAAAGCGTTTACTCTAACAGTTATTTATGAGTAAATTCACATTCAAATTAGTTTATTCCCCCTCCTCCTCCCCTTCTTGCTATCTCTCTCTCTCTCTCTCTCTCTCTCTCTCTCTCTCTCGTGTTTATCTATGTGCCAGTTTTCCATCTCTCTTATTTTCCTAATCTTCCCCCTCACTCCCCTACCCTCTCTCTCTCCCTCTCCTCCTCCCCCCACCCCCCCCCCCCCCACCCCATCTCTCTCTCTCTCTCTCTCGTTTTTATCTATGTGCCAGTTTTTCATCTCTCTCTCTCTCTCTCTCTCTCTCTCTCTCAGGGCTCCTTCCATCTCCCATTTCTATCGTCTTATCGGACTTTCATGGTCAAAGCCTACCACATTTCTCTTATATTACCGAGAAATTACCTGAAGCTACCATGACTTCGTGACGAGATCTCACTCAACCATCACAGTCAGCATGTTTGGTTGTCCCTTTGCTTCTCTATCTATCCTTCCTTTAGCAAACTCGGATCAAATGTCTTTCAGTAATCTACGCAATATTTCTTCTTTTAGCAACTCGAATCATATTTCTCTTCCGTAAACTACGCAATTCTTAAATACCCTCATCGGAATAGCCAGGGGGTCATGAACCCGATGTTGAGGTCCCCTCCTGCAATGTATTCGCTGCTTCGATTCCAGGTTCATAATCCAGTTTTAATCTGGATTGACGAGGACTTTGTGCTTTAGAATTTGGTCATTCAGGGGAGGAACAGGGGAAACCACGCTTAGAGAGCTTGTCGGAATAGCTTGTATGTTATTAGGTTTTAGCTAGTAAGTACATACTAGCTTCTTGGTATTTATGTCGGAGAGTGAGAGGGGGTGAGCTAAAGGAGAGAGAGAGAGAGAGAGAGAGAGAGAGAGAGAGAGAGAGAGAGAGAGAGAGATCTGGTGCAGTAGTTCAAGACAATCTTGGCGTTGTGGTTTTTCCTGGTGTGCTCTGAGAAAAAAAAAGTAATGTAGACTGTGTATAAGCTTTTTAATGTTTTAAGAGAGAGAGAGAGAGAGAGAGAGAGAGAGAGAGAGAGAGAGAGATCTGGTGCAGCAGTTCAATACAATCTTGGTGTTGTGGTTTTTCCTGGTGTGCTCTGAGAAAAAGAAGTCATGTAGACTATGTATAAGCTTTTTATTGTTAAGAGAGAGAGAGAGAGAGAGAGAGAGAGAGAGAGAGAGAGAGAGTTTCCAGTAGGTTAAAAAATAATGTTCGTTTAATGTGAATAAAGGAGATACAGAGGTTTATTTATACCCAGTCAATAAGTGTTTTGAGCAATAATTCTTATTTTTATCTTAGAATTCATGAAAAGCTTCTTAAACATCTGTGAGCAGACAGGATTTCTCGTTGGGCAGTGAACAATTCAGCCCCAAGGACCTTTACCGGGTAAGAATATCAAATCCTTATTTAGTGTTTGTTCATATTCCGAGTGATACCTTTATATAGTATAGTAG
>NC_087207.1:5824045-5834045 GCF_015104395.2 Macrobrachium nipponense
AAAGGCATATGTAACACACACACACACACGTATGTGTGTATATATATATATATATATATATATATATATATATATATATATATATATATATATATACACGGACACACACATTATATATGTATATATATATATATATATATATATATATATATATACATATACATATATATATATATATATATATACACTATATATTCAAAGCTACATAATCAATTTCAATTTTCCCCTTTATCTTTATTTTTATATTTTCTTTCACTATAAATGTGTTATAATCATTCAAATCGACTGGAGACACTACTCAAGTAGGAAAATTCTAGCATTCAAGTATTGAGTAACTAGATCCTTCGACGAAAAGCGTAAATTGACTGTGGCAGGGACAGAAATCAGCTTTTGTGAGATGGAGCCTTACCTGAAGAGGAGAGTACGTTGAAAGGAACCAACCAAACTGAATATTTACAGCAGGAATAATATTCAGATGAGCTGAATGACAGCGAATCAGAAAAACAGATAATAAGCAGACATGTCACACCCACGCAGATTCGTGCGGTGAAGAATGGAAAATGAGCCACGAAGACAGACGAGAATGCAGTCGAGCAAGCACACGAGCAGACAAGAACGAACATAATTAAATAGAAAGAAGGATGTTTTTCTTTGTCATCTGACCGAGAAAGTGCGTGGCCAAGGGCTAGATGGCTTACGAGCTAAAAGGTATGAGAGACTGCCCGTAACATCCACTTCTGGAAGGAGCATAGAGCCTGAGTTAAGTTGAGTATATCTAGTTTTACCAGACCACTGAGCTGATGAACAGCTCTCCTAAGGCTGGACCGAAGGATTAGATATTTTTACGTGGCTAGGAACCAATTGGCCACCTAGCAACGGGACCTACAGCTTATTGTGGGATCCGAACCACATATCGATAAATGAATTTCTATCAACAGAAACAAATTCCTCCGACTTCGCTTTGGCCGAGCCGAGAATCGAACTTCGGACCACCAGACTGGTAGCCGAGAGCGAAAACCACTCGTCCAACTAGGAACTACAACTATAGAGTGCAGACGCTGAAAGGAAAAGGTGAGGTGGTGGGGAAAAAAGGGGTTGGGGGTAGGGGGGGAGGGGATTCAGAAACAAGGGCAAGAATAGAGACGGCTTGAAGAGGTTGGACGGCTGAAATTATAGGGTCTGAGTTTCCTCTTGATGTAAGGATTTCACGGATAACCTAAAACTGAATTGAATATAGAATTTAGGCCAAAGGCCAAGCACTGAAACTGAAATTGACAGTGAAAGGTTGAAAGGTGTAACAGGATGAAAACCTTAAAGCAATTGCACTATGAATCAATTGTTAGGAGAGGTTGGAAAGTAAGATAAAAGAGACTAAGAGAGGAGGTACAGTAAACGGAACGAAAGGGGTTGCGGCTAAGGGCCGAGGGCAAAAAAAAAAAAACCCCCAAAAAAAAAAAGTAATGCGTACAATGCACCGCATGAGGTGCACTGACTGCCTACCCACCCCACACTCCCCTTCCCCCTACGGAGAGGAAAGATTCCTGAAAAGGACTCGCCAGGTTTACAAGCCCAAACTGAAGGGACACAAAGCCTCGAACGGATCTTTGGTTTTTAAAAATGGACGTCAAACGAAGGATTTCGCTAAGATTTATTCTCTTAAATTCTCTGTCTAAAAATAGATGTAGGTAGAGCTTGGGGAGAAAACTTCCTGTGCAAATACAGTACTTCCGCCTTTACAGATTAATAACCAGAACCAACTGGTGACCTTTTATATTTTTTTTTCCATCCAGGGCCATTCATCTGGTACCAAAGGAATTTGATGTCTTCTGTGAGCAGAGAAGGAAAGACCCATTCGATATTTCAGTGCTCTGCAGAAGTTTGCGAGACCTGAATCAAGTACTGGTGCGGGCAGGGTCAACACTTTTCCTATAAAAACTTTCTCCATCAGCACGCTTTCTGCGTGGGATTTGGAAAGGAAGAGCTTTACCCCTCGGACAGATTCCCCTTTTTTTTTTTTTTCTTTTTTTTCGCTACCTTCAACACAAATGTCCTATTCCAGTGGGAATGTTTCTACAATACTGCAAATAAACTCCCATGGGCATTCTGCCCTTTCCATACTTTCGGAAATTGATGTTATTGTTCCTAGTTGAACTAGACCAAGCGATAATAATAATAATAATAATAATAATAATAATAATAATAATAATAATAATAATAATAATAATAATAATAATGCGTGTTTTTTAATAATATGAATATGAGAGATAATAGCTGAAAATTTCACGTAACTAATAATAATAATAATAATCATCATCATCACATCATCATCATCATCACATCATCATCATCATCATCATCATCATCTGTAATCGAAATATCTATGTGATTGAGGCATAGGTGACGCTTCAGTGAGGTGGAATTATCTTTTGAATTTGAATACACCATTCCAGAAACAAGGACACAAGTAATCAATCTAGTTTAAAAAAGAAAAAAAACTAATATCTTTAGGTCCACAGGTTTAAGGAGCCTATAAATACAATCCAGGCCTTTATCTTATCGCCCTCATAATCATTTCAAGGACCATTTGCGAATGCTTCTTCTAATAACCATTCTCTTTCTCATTTGCTTCTGCCATTTTCAGACTCTAGGATGATCACGGAATTCCTGAGAGCAAATGATAACAATTACAGAAGCGATTTTGGTTTGCTAAAGCTTGCCATCTTGTGGAACTGGGTCATCTGTTTCCAGGTTTCCAGACCGAAAGAAAGCCAGGTTCCCTAGTCAAGCGGGATTGGATTCCAGGAGGCTGACAAGAGAAGTTGACGAAGGAGGTTTCGAGCGTCTCAGCACAGTTCGCGGAAGACAAATGAAACCGGAAAGTTCGAAGCAGGAAAAATCTGATGGGAAGTTTAGCGACTTGAATGATGTTGCAGATTCTGCGTTCCATTTTTTTTTCTTTAGTTGTAAGTGCACTGTTTTCCTCGTAATGTTTGCCGAGTTCTTTCATTCTGCATTATGACAGTTTATTCTGAGAAAGGTTACTCAAAAAGCAAATGACGATTTTTCTGTTTCCAATGTATGCGAGCATATTTTTAATAATAATAATAATAATAATAATAATAATAATAATAATAATAATAATAATAATATAGTTACTTAGGCACATAAATTCTTCTACAGAGAATCAGAAGTTTTAACACCAGGTAATAAAAACGCTGATTTAAGGTTTTCTATAATTTTGAAAACAATCATCCCTTAATGCAACAATTAGACCATCTTTTGTTTTAAAACATTAAAAACAAAATAAAAGGTCACGGCACATCTTACAAGAATTACTATTACTGGGTACCCTTGGTCATTGCAACAAGCCCATTCAACCCCCTTTCCCAACTCCCACTCTCTCTCTCTCTCTCTTTCTCTACGCATCGTTTTGGTTAACCTTTGGTCATTCCACCAAGCCCATTCCCTCTCTCTCCTCTCTCTCTCTGTCTCTTTCTCTCTCTCTCTCTCTCTCTCTCGTCACCTCTCTTCTCTCTCTCTCTCTCTCTACGCATTATTTTGGTTAACCTTTAGTCATTCCACCGAGTCCATTCCCCCCTCCCTCCCCGATCCTCTCTTCTCTCTTCTCTCTAGGTATTAATTTTTGGTTAACCTTTGGTCATTACCACCAAGCCCAATTACCCCCACCCCAATACCCGACCCACTCTCATCCTCTCTCTCTCCTCCCAGCATCATTATGGTTATCCTTTGAGTCCATTCCACCAAGCCCATCTCCCGCCCCCACCCCCATCTCTCTCTCTCTCTCCTCTCTCTCTCTTCTCTCTCTCTCTCTGTCTATCATACATGGGACCAAGAATACAAGAATTATTAATAACTGACTTTTATATCACCACCCCCCCCCCCCTCCTCAAAATGAAACTTATCATTTTGGAATTATAAGACTTCCAGGTCATTAACACTTATGGGAAGTGTAATTAAAATCGCGTTTTTCTTCATTAACCGAGAGGTTGTTATGTCCCTCGATTCCGCTAATGAGAGAGAGACCCATTTAGGTCTCCGGGCGAAACTGGAGATGACTCTAATGTGACCTTAAAGAACTTAAAACAATTTCGCTTTAAAACTGGCCATTTTAAAATGTAGATGAACTTCGCACTCAGTGAAGGAAAGAAAGCATTTATGCAACAGTGCAGACGTGCACAAAGACGCAAGTTTATGCACACGTGCGTACCACACACACATATACACAATATATATATATATATATATATATATATATATATATATATATGGTATATAATATATATATATATATATATATATATATATATATATATATATAATATAATATATATATATATATATATATATATATATATATATATATATATATATATATACATATAAAATATATATATGTATGTATGTATGTATGTATGTCTGTGTGTGTGCGCATGTGCATGTGTATGTGTGTATTTATACTTGTGTCCATTCTATTCCAAATATTTCAAATTTTAACAATCAAGATTTCATCTCAAACTTTACAAGCATTGTGTAATGAATTTTATTTGTGTCCCCACTACAAAAAAATATTATAGCATTCCATAATACACTATAAATTTGTATACCTTTTTTCTCGCAGATAACATCCAGTTCCATAAGACCTTTGTTTTGTGGTGGTTGGTCTGGCAATAATAATAATAATAATAATAATAATAATAATAAACACATAGCAAGCGAATGCCCGGCACTTGCACAGAACCAGTACAAAAAGATGCATGATTCAGTGGCAAAAGCCCTCCACTGCAGCCTGTGCAAGAAACATCAGCTACCTTGCAGTAATAAGTGGTACGAGCACCAACCTGAGGGAGTGATAGAAAAACGAGTCACCGCAAAGAGATCCTTGGGGGACTTATGGTATCAGAACGGATAGAGGGTTGATACGTGGCAAACAGACCAGACGTGACGTTGATTGACAAAGTCAAGAAGAAAGTATCACTCATTGATGTCGCAATACCATGGGACACCAGAGTTGAAGAGAAAGAGAGGGAAAAAATGGATAAGTAATCAAGATCTGAAAATAGAAATAAGAAGGATATGGGATATGCCCGTGGGAAACCTGTACACCCATAATCATAGGAGCACTAGGCACGATCCCAAGATCCCTGAAAAGGAATCTAGAAAAACTAGAGGCTGAAGTAGCTCCGGGCCTCATGCAGAAGAGTGTGATCCTAGAAACGGCACACATAGTAAGAAAAGTGATGGACTCCTAAGGAGGCAGGATGCAACCTGGAACCCAACACCATAAATACCACCCAGTCGAATTGGAGGACTGTGATAGAGCAAAAAAAAAAAACAAAAAAAAAAAAAAATTTAAAAAAATTCAAATAAAAATAATAATAATAATAAAATAATAATAATAATATGGGATATGCCAGTAGAAATTGTACCCATAATCATAGGAACACTAGGAGGCACGATCCCGATACCCCTGAAAAAAAGCCTGGAAAAAAAACTAGATGCCCAAGTAGCTCCAGGACTCACGCAGAAAGTGTGCTTTAGAAAACAGTGCATATAGTGAGAAATGTGATGGACTCCCAAAAGGGGCAGGATACAACCGGGAACCCCACACTATAAATACCACCCAGTCGAATAGGATGACTGAGATAGGAAAAAAAATAGTGATTCATATAAAAAAAAGTATATCTTAGTTTAATCAGACCACTCAGATGATTAACAGCTCTCCTAGGGCTGGCCCAAAGGATTAGATATTTCTACGTGGATAGGAACCAATTGGTTACCTAGCAACGGGACCTACAGCTTATTGTGGGATCCGAAGCACGTTATATCGAGAAATGAATTCCTAATCACCAGAAACAAATTCCTCTGATTCCACGTTGGCAGAGCGGAGAATCGAACTCGGGACTACCGAATTGGTAGGCGAGCACGTAACCCACTCGTCCAACGAGGAACTGATGGTTCAAATTAGTAAGATAAAAAAAATTTAGTAAACTGAAAGAAACCGAAAATTTTCTTCTCACATTCGGATACTAAATTCGAACGTTGTCACAGACGCCTCAAAACGTTGCAGATAATGAGGATCGAGTCTTCAGTTGGGGAAAAGTTTCCCCGCAGCTTAATGATGTATCATTTACTTCCATTATCAGAGTCGTCGCGGGAATAGAATTTCCTTAACGGCTGAAGATTTTATCCTCCTCTGTACGCGACGAAATTGTTTTCAGAAATGTTCCTGCTTTTCTTTGCGTGATTTGTGATTGGGGTACTTCTAATTTTATTTAAGTTGTTCTTCGTGTAGCATTTATGAGAGAGAGAGAGAGAGAGAGAGAGAGAGAGAGAGAGAGAGAGAGAGAGAGAGAGAGAGATAATTTTATTTTTATTTAAGTTCTTTTGCATGTACCTGTTCATGAGAGAGAGAGAGAGAGAGAGAGAGAGAGAGAGAGAGAGAGAGAGAAATACTTTTTAATTTATTTAAGTTTTTTCTTCATGTACCTGTTCATGAGAGAGAGAGAGAGAGAGAGAGAGAGGAGAGAGAGAGAGAGAGAGAAAACCTTGACTGCTGGTCTCTTTTCAATACAAGTTTTCTTTACAAATACCTAAAAAAAATGGTTCTCCTTATATTTCTTTAAGTGGCGTATAATCTAAATCTGCGTGCATTTTAACAACGAAATGATTAAGTTATCAACAGTCCTGACGAGTATCAGGGGGAAACTGACCCAGATCAAATATACAACGACAGAAAAATCCAAGTAATAATTATATATATATACACAGTTGTACTCCAGATACATGCAGGGAAAGGGAGGGTAAAAAAGAAAAGGGATTGAATTAAGGAGATGAAAGAACCCGTTCTTTGATGTCCTTCTGCTCCCTGTAATAGCAACGATGTCACTCACCCTAGTCGTTCCATCTTGGCTGATACAGCGAAGGCTGCAGTGATTCTTGTTTGCTTGCGAGGTTTCAAAGCAGTGGGCCTCCCTCTATGTAATTAATTAGAAGCAGGCTTTGCTAAGATTGCCAACTCTCTCTCTCTTCTCCTCTCTCTCTCTATCTCTATCTCTCTCTATGTTAACTAACGATAGTATATAAGCCTAGCGAGCATGTGATCTCAAGCAATTTATTGGGTTGTGTTTTTTTTTTTATCTATTAATGGACATTACTGGGTCGAAGATGAGATCCAGTCTCTCTCTCTCTCTCTCTCTCTCTGAATCTCAGAGGTGAACCATTCAGAAGATATTCTCTCTCTCTCTCTCTCTCTCTCTCTCTCTCTCTCTCTCTCTCTCTCTCTCTCTCTCTAAAACTTGATAAATTAAGTAATATTATTATTATTGACATAATATTCTGCATCCCCATCCGCAGCAAACAACTTTCTGTCGATTTCCCATCTCATTTCATTGAACATTTCCTTCAAAGGTCGTTCCATGAAAAAGGAGACGCTCCAGGCTTGTAGGTATTGGCTCTCTTGTGATTGCACTAAGATATGAATAAAGGGTTCATGCCTCCAGAAACGAGAATTTGCGAAGGCACATTAATGTATGGAAATATCCTCGTAACTTCGGAATGATGAGGTGTTCCTAAGACCTCATCATTATCGAAATGTAAAAAACGTTTAACAAGAACAAATTGCATGAAAAGAAACATTTCATTCAGTTAAATTAGCTGCATTCTTTTTCAATCCAGAACCCTCTAGCCTTAGTGGTGTTTAAGATCTGAGGGCGGACAGAAAAAGTGCAGACGGACACACTGGTAGCCATCTTAATAGTTTTCTTTTACAGAAAACTGAGAAGGACATGTGCTTAAATTTCAGGTGTTGTTTCTTTAGAAGGACAAATCTGACCTGCAACTAATTTAGTGACTTTTTTTATTTATGATGAACGAAATCCATCGTGGTTAAGGGCCAGGAAAGTTTCCACAATTAAATACTTGAAAATATGCAAAAATTTTTTTTTCCTTACTGTATTTAAAGACGTTTTGGAGTGATTGCATAAGTATTTTCATGGATAAAAAGAACAATACTTAAATAAAAAAGAAATTCAATTGCATTGCCGAACTTTATGTGAAAACCGAGAAAAAAATGTTAAACTGTAAACAATACTTTTCCCCAAAATGCATTGAATTTTCGTTCACAAAAAAACGCTTACACGCACACACAGTGTCTCTCTCCCCCTTTATATATATATATATATATATATATAATATTATATATATATATATATATATATATATAATATATATATATATATATATATATATATATATACAGTACGTAGCCCATTCAAAACGAATTGTCTTAAATTTTTAACTTGACTTGTTTCATTCTATCGACTGAGAAGAAATCCCATAAGGTGCGACATCCTCGTGACGTCAGAACGACCCCCTCCTCACCCCGTGGGGAGTTGAAAGTTACAATATATATATATATATATATAATATAATATATATATATATATATATATATATATATATATATATATATATATAGTGAAAATTGAAGGCGGTTCTATCAACCAGTAGACATCAGTCGATGCAAGGTGAACGACAATCCTTATTCCCATTATTTGTACTTTATTGTCGCGATGTTTCAAGACATAAAAGTCCCATTATCAAGCTAAAAAAAAAAAAGATAAAACGAAAGTTAAAATCATAAACTCGGAATACATACTAAAAGTTTAAAAAGTTTACAAATATAAAAAGCAAGTACAAGCGTAGGGAGGAGTCCAATACCATAAGGTGCTGAAAGCACAGACCAAGTGACAATTCGGGCCGGGTCAGCTTCGACTTGAACTCACGACAGATACAGAGGTGTTGAGGAAGGTGGGTGGTTTAAACACCCAGTCTTCCTCAACACCTCTGTATCTCTCGTGAGTTCAAGTCGAAGCTGACCCGGCCCGAATTGTCACTCGGTCTGTGCTTTCAGCACCTTATGGTATTGACTCTTCCCTACTCTTTGTACTTGCTTTTTTATATTTGTAAAACTTTTAACTTTTAGTATGTATTCCGAGTTTTATGATTTTTTTAACTTTAGTTTTATCTTTTTTTTTTTTTTTTTAGCTTGATAATGGGACTTTTATGTCTTGAAACGTCGCCAACAATAAAGTACAAATAACGGGAATAAAGGATTGTCCTTCACCTTGAATCGACTGATATATATATATAATATATATATATATATATATATATATATATATATATATATATATATATTATATATGTATTATATATATAGTGTGTGTGTGTGTGTGTGTGTGTGTGTGTGTGTATAGGAGCAACAGCCAATCGTGCATCTGTAAACTGCGTATAAAGAACCAGGTAGATATGGTACGTACAAAAAAAAAAAAAAAAAGGAGGCAAAAAGAAAAGAAAAAGGAAAAAAATTGCAAAAAGCCAATATTAGAACCAGACCCTCAAAGCAAAGGAAATATTTCCGTAAAAGGTGTTGTGTCCAAGCGAAGGAGAGGGAGAGGTAAATCTGGGGCTCGAGACTATTAATGTCCCATATAATGAAACTAAATAAACATCAAAAATTGTTTTAACAACTTTTAACTTTACATTTTAAACCACCCATTCCAAAGATAGGCGTACCAAAGAAACTAATGTATGCCTCCATACCATATATATACAATAGCAAATTTTCACAACACCTAACTAGAATATTAAAAGTGAAATTCCCTGTCTAAATATAAAACTTATATCTAACAATCCATGCAAAATAAGCTCTTTTTTCTGCTTCAAAGAACGTCTGCAGCGGTTCATGCGATGCAACGTGGTATACAAAAATTAGTGCCCGGGATGTCCCGGAATTTACGTTGGTTCGACTAGAGCCTGCTGCAGATGAGATACTGCAGTCACAATGGGCTTTAGTTTTTTAGGACCGGTCAAAAATTAAGTAGGCCTGAACACTCAAACATAAAAAAATCACGCAATCAATTGCAAGATAGAGGTGAAGAAACAACACTTCTCTATTTTAGGCTCGGTTAAAGACTCT
>NC_087207.1:5839045-5843305 GCF_015104395.2 Macrobrachium nipponense
TAAACATTTTATTTATTTATTTACTTATTTATTTTTGCATTCATCCTACTCTTGGCAGTAACCGTTCTTTACCTAATAAATCACGTAAGCTGGGTCAGCTGGCAAAGACTTAACAGGAGGCTATTATTCCCCTCAAGAATAAAAACGCCAAAGAAAGTTTAAGCGTCATGTCGTGCTTATTTCTGTATCCTCAATTGAAGACTCATTCAGGCAGACGTCCTTCGACTGACAAGACAGATCACATCATCAGATGTCTGACATCACCATAATTGCAAGAAATTTATTTTTGGTACCTTCCAGTCGTTACTTACTAATTCATGGACAAGAACAAAAAAATTAAACCACCATTTTAAGTAAAAGTATAAATAAAGCCATTAGATTATTTCATCAAAGACAGCGACTGTCTGAATGTAAAGACAATGATTTTTAATAAGTCTTTTAATTAGTGTTTATAAGATATGAAAAGAGTAAAATATACACTATTTTATCTTTTGTAAGCAAAGTCCGTGAACTGGCGTTTAAAAAGACCTCTAATTTTAAGAAACGATTATAAACAATGAAATCTCCTAGTGAATAGAATGACTTGTCCGAGACGAAGATTGAAAAGCAATCATTATACAAATCCCATAGACTGAAGTAAACGAAAATCCTTAAAGATTTTCTATCCTTCTCGGTAGTCAATCGGTAGGCATCATCCCTACAGGATTAATATATTGCTCTATTAATCCTTCATCCCTACGGCCAAGAAGTACGGCTATTTCTTAGCGAAGCGCCTGTTATTAATCACATTGTTGAAGGAGGTATTCGACTGCGCTTGATTAACTCGTCTGACAGCTCCAGTTTCCGAAATGAGACCGAGGAGGAAATTATAATATTATAATAGTTTCTCTGAGTCTCCCGTTCGCTCTAGGGATGAACGAATATCCGTCAGCATTAATGAGGCGTCATGCTCTGTAAACATGAGATCTTAATTGCCTAGTTGAGGAACGAACTTGGAATCGATCTTACTCATTCTTCAAGGGGAGCAAAGTTATGGCAACCACTGGGAGGGGGTGGGGTTAGACGGGACTGTCCAGTAAAGATTGACTGATTGATTTACGACTGCTAAAACTGGCGTCACACCATCATGGTTATTGACGTCGTCATAAAACTGAATGCTTAATTAAAATCATAAATAAATTTAAACAGCGCAAATAGCGAGAAAAGTGATGGACTCCTGAGGAGGCAGGATGCAACCCGGAACCCACCACTATAAAAAACACCCAGTCGAATAGGATGACTGTCATAGACACCCCATTCTTTTTCCTACGAGTTATTTCTTGTATAAGAAGAAGGTGATCTGTCTTAATGAAGTGTCACTAAATTACACGTAGAGACGACTAATTAAACGAAGATAACCAAGCGATGTATTTGCGATATACTTATCGTGAGGATACAACCCAAAGACCAGACAATATTACAATACCAACAAAAGTCTGTGTTGGGATTGTCTGGGCTCTTGAACACCGTTGACACATTAAAGCAAATATCAATGTTAAAGCAAATATCAATTACATTTTTAAGTCCGAAATGCAATAATGGTTTAAAGTGTAATTGTACCAAATGCAATTTTGGGAATGTAGCCAAAATAGTACAAAGAACAAGAGTTGCACGTCTGAACTCTAGAGGAGCCATGATTATGAACTGAAAAACTGTTTTTTTTTTTTTTTTTTTAAGCAACGACTCAATACCAAATCCGCGTTGTTAAAAAAGAAAGAAAGGAAAACACTTCGAAACAAGCCGGCCATACATAACCAAAACAATAAGGACAAAAATCTGAATGTTGAAACAAACGCGGAAGAATTCCAACTGGGGAACAACGTATGTTTGCAAGTTTCAAAATTTACCATAGATTGTATAAATCATTTTCGCATTATGCAAAGGGAAAAAAAAAAAAAAAAAAAAAAAAAAAAAAAAAAAAAAAAAAAAAAAAAAAATATGCCAATAAAGAGAACTGGTATAAAGATAATACAGTTTTTTTTCTAATCTAACATTCTAAATTTACCATACATTATATAACAATTTTCACAATAAGCCTAGGGGAAAATTTAAAACAATGCAAATAATGACAATAAAGAGAACTGGTATAAAGGTAATGAACGTTTTTTTTAATCTAGCATTCTATACAATACCAACTAACTAGATCACGTATACTTGAAAGACCATTTCTCACAGAAAACCTGCGCTTCGAAAATGCAAGTTAGTCCAGTCCAGTAAAGTGGATAACTCACGCAAAACTCAGAAAATAGTCCGCTGCATTTAAAACTACAAGATCACAAAAACTGACAACTCAAAAGCTTAATAGCTTATCATGTTTAGGAGGGATCTTAAATTGGCAATCTTGAAACAAGAAAGCGTTGATTGTTATGATCACTTCATCGAACAGTTAAACCGATGTAGATACTTTCCACTACAAAAGCACTATAAAAATCGAACGGATTGTTTCCCAGCCTTATCATAACAACGTCAGTGTTGTTGTTTTTTTTTTTTTTCACCGAAATGAAAGGTCATCTACCAACGCCAAATGAGGAGATAGCACCACAAAGAAAGACTGAACGCGGTAGTTGAAAGTTACTGCTTAACCTCCCATTAAGTCTTGTTATTGAGCGGCCAAGGACACCGGACAAAGAAAAACTCCAACATCTGCTACATGCGCATTCATGTCCAGTCTGGTAACCCGAGTGAGAAACAGCAGCAACTCGCTCATACAAAGCATCCTTAGGAGTTTTTTTTTTTTTTTTTTTTTGTACATTCAATTTATGTATTTAGCCCTCTGGACTGACTACTGTAACCACCTAAGGTCTCTAGTTGAAATTTAAGTTATATAATATGTGCACTAACTGTTATTACTCTCAATGCATATTTTTTTCTCACCATATTATTACTGTTATTACCAGTATTATGATTAATAGCTTTTATGCTACCTCAGCTATTTTGTGGAGAAGTGCCGATTATTTATTTTCTTTTTCTATTTTATCATGTCTCATGTATCTAGATTAAGTATGTTACTGTCTGTATTTTGAATATACATGGCCCCGAGCGGAAATAAAAACATATTATTAGTATTATTATTATTATTATTATTATTATACTAGACACCTACAGAATTTCTTAGATTTCAGGGAAACTCCATATATATATCTCCAATGTAGCACGAAGGAACATGTACTTGAGAATATCCTTAAATCCAATGTAGAAGGTAAGTGAAACAGGGAATTGGAACAAGCTCTTTAGTAGTACATTCTACATTTCAAGTTCACACAGTGTGAACTTGAAAATGTAGAATACATACTACAAAGTAATTGTTCCAAGTCCCAGTTTCGCTTATCTTTCTACCGTGGATTTAAGGATATATATATATATATATATATATATATATATATATATATATATATATATATATATATATGTATATATATATATATATATATATATATATATATATATATATATATATATATATATATATATATATATGTTTACACATATATATGTACACTATATATACATATAAATCCACCGTTAAATTCTTATTAGTATGCTATTTCAGTTAATTCCTTTTTTAAGAATTCATAGCAGGGAAAATTGGACTTAACCTTAATATATAGTCGAATCATTTGAGATTAGATACCTAATTCCGTTTCCTCCATATGTTATGTTCTGGAAATTAATGAGAGAACAATTTTTTCTTTCTAAACGTGTTAACGAAAACTCACAAAGATTTATACCTGATATGATCAATTCTTATTCTCCCAATGACAATTTTTTCTCTACACTTCTAAATTTGCTTAATTAATTCTGTACCTCAAAATGTTTTACCGATTGTATGACAGTGACAGAGTTTGGTTTTTCAAGAAGAGCAACCATTTATTCTTATTTATTATTTTTTTTATAAAGGGTCAAATAGAAGCAGTCTGTAGGGACATGCACGCCATATCAAATCTGCTCTTCTTTAGATCACCTGACAGCTATGTGCCAGCTATCACTGAATGTCTCTGACCCTAATGGCACTTCGAAAATAATAGATATACAAAAAAAAAAAAAAAAAAAACCATGGCAAGCGGACTTGGAATTTTCTGAATAGAAGTTCACTGTATGCTTTATCCCGCAAACGTCAAACTTCTGACTTTATAGGGACCTATATTTAGAATTTTCTCATAGACACACAGGCACACTCACACTTATATTACATGAAGACCTGCACACACTTCAGAGTCAATT
>NC_087207.1:5843805-5851305 GCF_015104395.2 Macrobrachium nipponense
TTAGATATCGAGGAGTTGAAAGTTTCAACTTGAAACTACTATATTAATAACAAGGTAGCCTACCCTATTTCCAACAGACACGGGTAGAAAACCATTTGCAATAAGAAATTGATGTGGAGGCCCATGCCCTGTCATTGCCTCAAAATATAGGAATTTGATGATGTAGCCTATCCCCTGACATTGCCTCAAAATATAAGAATTTGACGTGTAGGCCTAGCCTATCATGGCTCAAAATATATGAATTTCACGTGTAGGCTAGCCCTGTCATTGTCTCAAAATATAAGAATTTGACGTGTAGGCCTATGACCCGTCATTGCCTCAAAATATAAGAATTTGACGTTTAGGCCAATGCCCTGCATTGTCTCAAATATAAGAATTTGACGAGTAGGCCTAAGCCCTGTCATTGACACAAAAGGTATTTCAACAAAATCTATAGACTCCCACTACTGTTTATTTATCTCATCCTCACTGGTAGCTAATAGATAGATAGATATAATTTAATGTGATAACAGATTTGAATTTTGGTAGAAATAATGGAAAAATCAGCTGTTTTTTACTTTATTGGGGTGGCGTTTGGGGGCTGAGGGGGGGGGCAAGTTTGAATCTGGGGGGACAGTTGTCCCCGAGCCCCTCCCCGTAAATGACGCCCCTTACTGAGATAATAAAATTTGCAATCGAAAACTACTATTTGTTTCAGTACAAAGTTTCAACACAAAGAATGTTATACCCCTGTGAAATTCAAGTTTTCTCTCATTTTATGGCAAATGCACAGGTAACTAAGAGAAAATGCATATAAGGAAGGATGTTTTTGGCTAAATTAATCAAGGGTTATTAGTAGAAAAAGGAGGTTGGCAACTTTTGGCAACTTTTCTAGCAATCATTGGCAACTTTTAGTCTTGGAAATCTGGCAACCCTGATTGGGGCGTCCAATGTACTATTTCACCGTGTTTAGTACTGGCCCGGGGGGGGGGGGGGGGGGGGGGGCGGCGGTGTTAATAACAGTCGTCCGAAAAATATTACTTAAATTCTTGTTCAGTAGGTAGAACTGCATAGAAAAACCGCAACTGCCATAGTCTAGGCCGCCGCGATAAGTACCTAGATCTACCCAGTTTATAAATTAAGGAAATGATAAAGAGCTTTGCACGGCTTAATTTGCGAGATAACCTTGCCAAGAACATGGAACCAAATTTCCCGCCAAACCATCGTCAGTAGTATTGTCATGCACGTCCCTCCCTGACTTCCCCATCTTGCCTTCCCGCCGGTCCACCCTTTGCCATCCAGAGGTGTTTCGCCCGTAGATAATTTGAACACTGTTTGATCATTGGTAAGCAGCCATTAAGTTATAGCATACCTTGATTTCATCAATTGAATTTTTTATTCCACTCCTTTTCAATGCTGCATTATGAATGGTAGGGTAAACAACCGAGTGGACTGGCTGCGGCCACCTTAACCGTGTTCGGACCCACCTTCAGAAAAAGTACTTTAACACGTCCTGACACCGGGGATGGGCACCGCGTGACTGGTGCCCATCTCCGGTGTCAGGACGTGTTAAAGTATTGTTTCTGAAGGTGGGTCCGAACACGGTTAAGGTTGTTTACCCTAAGGGCTGCAGTGTTCCCGTTCTAGTTTGTCGATGACAAAAACACGTCATGTTTGGGAGGTTTTTATGCCTCTGAACCGAAAATGTCCTCTGATTTTGTCTCGGAAATCTGGTCACCTTATAAGTAATATAAGCAAATCTGTCTACTTTGGCATTGCTGTCCACTTATCAGGAATATCACATACGTATCAGGGGTCCGAAGCGAATTCAAGCGATGTTATCGTCGTTGATTGTAACTCATGATGACAGTTTGACAGTTGCCCTTCTGGCCACTTGTCTGTATCCCATTCCGAATATTTCTTGACAAATTGTACTCTATAACCCCATTGTATAGGACTCAAAATTGGGCATTTTGTTGAGGAGGTGACTTGAGTAACGCCAGCTCATCCTATATGGCTCCCGGTTCGATGATACACTTCAAGAAAGTCCAAAATATTCTTTCAGTTGACGAGGACTCTTCTCAATGTCACGTTTTCAATCAATCAGAGCATGTTTTGATGTCTTTCTCGGGCAGCCAGACTTTGTTTTGCTTTGGGGAACTTATAAACCTTTTTTATCCATCGGTGCGTAGAGAGAGAGAGAGAGAGAGAGAGAGAGCAGGTAGGCCTATGTTCAGTTGATCGGCTACTTACGTAGTAAAATCAGTTCAAGTGGAAAATATTTCACTTTGCCCATTATGAGGCCATGCACAAGGTCATGTGTGAGATAAAGACGTGAGATATATACACCAGGAACAAACTTTAGTCCACACACCAATTCGAGCGGTTACTGAGTAACTATAATTGTCGCAGGAATGGATACATGTGTACCGTTACGCCACTCGATATCAACGTTGCCAATCTCCGAACTTCAGTTCACCTTTCAAATAAGCGCAAAGAGCTGCTGTGTTTTAACTTTTTTTTTTTTTTTTTTTTTTTTTTTTTTTTTTTTTTTTTTTTTTTTTTTTTTTTTTTTTTTTTTTTTTTTTTTTTTTTTTTTTTTTGTAGTCGTTGCTTGGGTACGATTTAGTTCTCGAACTTTAATAAGAGTGCTGCATTTTTTTCGCCGGATCGATACAATAATAAAATCCTGGTCTAACGAAGAAGGACCATGAAATGGTAGCCATGCGTAGAGCTAATACTGTGAAAATGTTTAATGAGCCCCAAATCAGACATTTTTTTTTCTCACAGTAGTCTTCCGTCTGGGTGTATGAAACTGCATTTTTAATTAGTATATATATATATATATAATATATATATATATATATATATATATATATATAAAATTATAAGTTTCTGTCATTACTTATGTGCATGATACTCTCTCTCTCCTCTCTCTTCTCTCTCTCTCTCTCTCTCTCTCTCTCTCTCGTCTACTGTAACTGAAATAAACCCTAAATGTGGTAAAACCGTCAGTATTCTGGAAAGAAGTTCATGTCGCCATGCGTCCTTAATATATGACCAAATGCAAAACACATTTGACTTAGCGCTTTTTGCCAGTGATTGAGGAAGGTTGCATAAAGATGAACATGGTTTCCATAAAGCATTATTGCTGTTGTCTAGGTAAGAGTTGTCGACATTATTTGCTAGATAAAGCCATGAATTACAAGATTCTATTATAAAAAGGAAAGCGATTACGAAAAAGGTAATAGTGCGTTTATTATGTTTCAAAAAAGAAAATTAGGATTTTGGAATTGTCTTAGTTTGGCCATAAGGCAAACCCGGCGATAAAATATTGGTTACTAGCTACTGATTGATTGAGACGCATTTAAAATTGTTTTTGCTAAAAAAAAAATGAAGATGCAGGTACCATTCATTCGCAGTCAAGCTGCCATTTCAGTTGCCAGCAAGCATTCTGGGATGAGGTTGCTAGGCCTATTGTCTTGTCGCACCTGACTACAAATACTTAAAGAACTAACTAACTTTCCCGCGCTAAATTTACTGCTAAGGTTAGCATAGTGTCCGTAATGTCACGATGGTATTTGTAATAAAACATTTTTTTTCTAACTGGAATGCTGATATATTAACCATTGGTTTTTCAGCTTTCGATTTTTCTTTATTGTTCTTCAGTAGAAAATAATTAATATTTTTCTTTCGTCTCTTCATGGTTCTTATTGGATTCCATTTATACTGAGACGTGATAGCCTTAATAAGTCATTAGTTTAGCTCCTTGAAATACGTTATTTGTGCTTCCCGCAGCAAGGTTTATGGCGTCAGTGCACCTCATGCGGGTTGCACTGTAGCAATACTTAAGGTTCTTGCATGCTGCAAACCCCTTTCGTTCCTTTCACTGTACTTCCTTCCATATCTCTCTTCCATCTTACTCTCCCCACCCTCTCCTAACAATTGATTCATAGTGACTACTTTGAGGTTTCCCTCCTGTTACGCCTTTCAAACCTTTTACTGTCAATTTCCGCTCCAGCGCTGAATGACCTCATAGGCCCAGTGCGTATATTTCTATATTCAATTTATTTGTGATCATTTTCTCTTCGCTTTTCAGTGGCCTTCAAGTTCCATTCTGGCAAGAGGAAGGTTGATGTTCCCAAGCCGTATTCCATATCGTTCACCATTTTCGAGGGAATAATTGCTCTGTAGGTAATGATCGTTAAATTCATATGAATCCATTTTTATTTCCACTATTCCTCTCCCGGGATTTCCATTTCCTCTCTGCTTTTCAGAATTATTCAAGACTGCATTTTATTTATGTATAATTGTGTTTAAAACCCTGTGACAGGACATACACACACGCAGAGAGAAAGAGAGAGAGAGAGAGGGAGAGAGAGAAAGTAATAGAAAATAGAAAGAAATATGGAGTGAGACATAGAACTTAGGCCAAAATATATATATATATATATATATATATATATATATATATATATATATATGTAACAGGGCCACTTGCCAAATTTCTTTTAGATCGGTCAAGCAGGTTCGGATTTCTATAGCTCACATCTACATACATACAAACATTCACTTATATATATATATAATATATATATATATATACATACATATATATATATATTATATATATATATATATATATATATATATATATATATATATCCTATATACTACTATATACACTTACATACACACACACATATATATATATATTAATATACACTTACATACACACTTACATACCACTATTATATATATATATGTTATATAGATATATATATATATATATATATATATTATATATAATATATGTAGTATATATTATAGTATATATTATAATATATATATATATATATATATATATATATATGTGTGTGTGTTTAAAGGAGAAAGATAGTAATACCTTAGTAAACCAAGATGGTCAGCAAATGAACTTCAGAAACTGTTCGTAGGTTTTTTTTTTTTTTTTTTTTTTTTTTTTTTTTTTTTTTTTTTTTACTGAAAATTCTGAAACTGAAGACATCCGGATAGGCAGACCAACAGACAGACATGAGGACTATGGGATTAGATAAGAAACCCTAAAACTAAGGTGGCCATAAATGGAAAAAAATCAGTCGGCAGATTTTGTTGTTGAAGCTCTGCAGAAAATGAACTCTATGTAGAAGGCAGAGGGCCTTGATTCCTTTGCAGGGAAGAAGGACCTTTAGCAATTGCTGCCTTACCTAAGGGTTGCTTAAAGCCTCATTTCGTCTGAAGATGCATTGGGGTTAAGGATTCGCTTAATCCTATTGATCAGTTCATAGGAATCTGAGAACACCTTTCCCTTGATCTACAACACAGGAACTGTCTCCTTGGATAGTTACAAGTTATATAGAGGTGCAACATGGTTTGCAGTGGTATATAGATTTGCTTGCCTTTGCCGTGTGCGCCTTAACCTTTTATTGTAGTATGGGGGAGGATTTCAGTTTGCTTGTTTGTTTTTTCCGTTCATTATTATTGTTATTGTTACTGTTATTCATCATCCTTTTCTATAGGATGAATTGCGTTCTGGTTTCATATTTGCGAATAATGTTTCTGGTATTACTGCACTGAGGGTCAAAGCCATTTTTTGCGAAGTATACGCGGCATATTTCTGATAGCAATACGGGAACCATAAACAAAATGTACATCTTGATGCCAAGATATATTTCCAGAATCAAATTCCAGCACTGGGTCACTTAGAAATAAACCAGAAACTTAATATCAGACAAATATCTCATTTTCACAATGAATCTTTTACTGTTTTTTTTTTTATTGAGCTGGTGTTATGCCAGCACAGGTTCTTGCTCATAGAGCAGCCCGTAAAATGATTTCCTAAAAATGTCTATAGACAAATATGTCATTCATCTCATTTTTACAATGATTCTTCTATTGTTGTTTTGGATTGTGCTGGTCTTATGCCGGCACGGGCTCTTGCTCATAGAGCAGCTCGTAATATGATTCTTCTAAAAGTGTCTATAGCGCACACAATGACGTCCTTAGCCTCTGGCCTCCTGAAATGTCCATATCATTTAGAATAATAGAATTTTCCTTTCAAGGGGAAATTTTTACGTCCAGGTACCGGTCTCTTTCAAGAAAAATGTCCCTTACATCCACTTACAAAGCCCTTTGAGTCGACAAAAGAGAGGCACATTGCCTCCCACTATCCAGATATCACTGCTCTTCCATTCGTCGGATTGCTCTATGTCATCAGTGCAGTTCCTCGCGCCTTTCATGACTTGTTCCATACCCTGCATTATCGTAATCACAGTCTATTATTATATACGCCTTATTTCTCTTGTATGGTTATGGCGGGAGCGCGGAGAAAGAATGAACGTGACAATTCGGAAATTTGATGTTAGGTCTGTAACAGAAACTGGCTCCTTTGTTATTGAGTGTAAATTAAGATTGCGACTGTGTAATGTAGTGGAGTGGTAGTCACGTGAGTAATTTGCCAGGTGTTTGATTTCTAGATGTTGGACACGCCGCAGCTTGCATTTAGATTTTCCGTCTACTTTTCCCCAATCTTTACCACAGTCAGACGCAAACAAATGGAGAGAGAGAGAGAACCTGCGTTTCAAACTAAAACAAATTTTGCATTTGTGGCTTTCATAGAAAAACTTCATTTGGTATTCAGAAAGACAGAACTTCTTATCATATTTTTATTGTTTTATCTGCCCTTCGGGTTTGCGCTATGAGCAGAGCCTGTACTGGTATAAGGCCAGCCTAAATCAAAAACAATGTTTATCTGTCTCCTGCCTTTCTCACAATCTGCACGATCTACTGAAAAAAATGAAAACATTAGCGCTTTCATTTTTGAAAAATACAGTCAAATTTATGTAAAGTTATGCAAATTAATTTCCTGCGTAAATTAATTTGAATTTTCCTTAATGCCCCGACTCCTTCGCCATCAATAGTTATAAACTAATCTTAGATCATTTGATAATATCCGTCATATGATATAAAGAATTGAAATACTACGTATGTAAAATCTTTCTCTGTAGCATTTACGAAATAACCCAAAGAACTAAATATTCGATAAAACTCTCCCGTAAAGTTTCGCAAAGAAAGATCTGTCCACCGACCTTTGTCCTTCCTGCCTCGTGAATTTTATTGCTTCTGGCGTCAGAACCGAAAGCTGAAAGCATCTCAGTATGTTAACTCGGGACGGGGAGCTGCATGGGAGTTTGTCTCGAGTCATCGAATCCAAATGACTTCTCTCACTTTTGTCTGGAAGTCCAGGATATTTGCTCTTTCCTCCTCACCTCTGATGCCCTTTCCTTTTAGGGGTCCCTAAAAGAAGGGCATCCGAGGTTTAGGGGTCCCTAAAACCAAGCGGATTCGGAACCCCAAATCTTTTAGAAATATTGTTCTGGGGGGAGTTCCTCTATTCGCCTCTTTTAATCAGAGAAGTCTCAAACGACTTCTTCAAATACAATTAAGGATTCGCTCAACATTCCTACAAAATCTTCCATTAAGAACAGGTTTTCTTGTTGCAAT
>NC_087207.1:5856305-5873805 GCF_015104395.2 Macrobrachium nipponense
TCCAAAGTCATATGAAAGTGGCGTTTTTAAATATCCAAAGTCATAAGAAAGTGGAGTTTTTAAATATCCAAATTCATATGAAAGTGACGTTTTTAAATATCTATATAGGTCAATTGACTCTGAAGTGTGTGCAGATCTTCATGTATCAGTGAGTGTGCCTGTGTGTCCTATGAGAAATTCAATATAGTCCTATAAAGTCAGGCGTTTGCTGGATAAAGCCCCAGTGAACTTCTATTCACAAAATTCCCCATCCACTTTCCATGGCTTTTTTTTTTTATATTTATTATTTTCGAAGTGCCATTAGGGTCAGAGACATTCAGTGACAGCTGGCACATACCTGTCAGGTGATCTAAAGAAGAGCAGATTTGATATGGCGTGCATGTCACTACTGACTGCTTCTATTTGACCCTTTATAAAAAAGATAAGAAAAACCAAACTTTGTAACTGTCATACAATCGGCAAAACATTTTGAGGAACAGAATTAATTAGGCAAACAGAAAGGTAGAGAAACATGTCATTGGGAAGAAAAATAATTGAGCATATCAGGTATAAATCTCAGTGATATTTCGTTAACACGTTTGGAGAGAAACTTTTTTTTCTCATTAAATTCCAGAGCATAACATAAGGAGGAAAGGATTAGGTATCTAACTCTCGAAATGATTCGACCATATATTAAGGTTAAATCCAAATTCCCTGCTATGAATTCTTAAAAAAAGAATTAAACTGAAATAGTCACACTAATAACAATTTAGCGGTGGACTTATATATATATATTACATATATATATATATATATATATATATATATATATATATATATATTATATATATATATACACACATATATATATATATATTATATATATATATATATATATATAATATATATATATATATATACATATATATTATATATATATATATATATATAATATATATATATATATATATATATATTTAAGGGCTGTTGCCTTGTATAATAAGGCGCCCTGTGAGGTTATGTTAGACTTGCGATAATCTTACGCTAAGTCGGTTGGTTCTGCACTTCCATACTCATTGGAGTGTCTTGTGGTTTGATGATAACTTACGAAGTCAATATCTTCTTGTGTTATGACGACGGAGATGTTTCAACTCATGATGATATCTTCTTTCTGATGTCAGGTTTCTAGTAGAAAACAAGAAGTATAAAAAATACATCTATTCTTCTGAGATTACATGATGAATATCAGATAGAATTGTACAGGTCTGCCAATGATGATGGCTTAATTCAAATCTGACTACAATCTCGTTTACAAATCATAAAGGAAGCAGACAGTAGCTCGAACATGCGAACATACACACAGATGACATAGATTACAAATCACGTAGGCCGTTTGAATTATAGGTCGCGGTAGTTGTCTCAAGCAGGAAGCTTGGACTAATGTTTTCAAAACAAATGAAGGACCACAGGTGACGGCACGTCATCTTAGCCTACTTTATTGTATACGTCATCTTAGCATACTTTATCGTCTCTGGTTCTGATCACATTCCTGCAAGCAATCTGGTTGACCTCTTGGGTCACTGGTTTTAATTAATCATAGTTTTAGTTTTTTATATATATGGAATAACATTTCATATTTTTATTATGTAACACTTACATATATATATATATATATATATATATATATATATATATATATATATATATATATATATATATATTCTTAAATCCATGGTAGAAAGGTAAGCGAAAGAAGGACTTGGAACAAGTACTTTCGTAGTATGTATTCTACATTTTCAAGTTCACACTATGTGAACTTGAAAGTGTAGAATATACTACAAAAGTACTTCTTCCAAGTCCCTGTTTCGGTTACCTTTCTACCGTGGATTTAAGTATATCCTTAAGTACGTGTTCCTTTGTGCTACATATATATACATATATATATATATATATATATATATATATATATATATATATATATATATATATATATATATATAAGTCATATCACATTTCCGTGATTCATATACATATATCGAGCTACAATGTCCTTTAATATCTAATTCGCTCTACCTCGGAATTAATATATTTTCATATATGCTTAACCGAAGGGGAATTTTTTCTCGATAATAGATTTGCCTGGACCAGGGCGCGAACCTATGGATCCTTTCAAACCCAGGAACGTCAGTGAAGCTTTACCTCCTCTCGCGGTGGTGTAGTAGGTAAAGCTTCACTGACGTTCCTGGGTTTGAAAGGATCCATAGGTTCGCGCCCTGGTCCAGGCAAATCTATTATCGAGAAAAAATTCCCCTTCGGTTAAGCATATATGAAAATATATTAATTCCGAGGTAGAGCGAATTAGATATTAAAGGACATTGTAGCTCGATATATATATATATATATATATATATATATATATATATATATATATATATATATATATATGAATGCAATTCCCTGAAAATCTAAGAAACTCAGTAGGTGTCTAGTATTGTATAGCTGCCATCTACTATTAATTCCACGTGAGGATGAATACGCATATAGCATATGGTGGAGTTTTCCTGTGTGTCCTTGGCCGCTCAATAACAAGACCTATTGGGGAGTTAAGCAGTAACTTGCAACTATCGCGTTCAGTCTTTCTTTGTGGTGTTATCTCCGCATTTGGCGTTGGTAGATAACCTTTCATTTTGGTGGAAAAAAAAAAAAACACTGACGTTATTATGCTAAGGCTGGGAAACAATCCGTTCTATTTTCATAGTGCTTTTGTAGGGGAAAATATCTACATCGGTCAATCTGTTCGATGAAGTGATCATGACAGTCAACGCTTTCTCGTTTCAAGATTGCCAATTTAAGATCATCCTAATCATGGTAAGCTATTAAGTTTTTGAGTTGTCAGTTTTTGTGATTTCTAGTTTTAAATGCAGCGAACTATTTGTCAGAGCTTTGCGTGAAGTTATCCACTTTACTGGACTGGACTAACTTGCATTTTCGAAAGCGCAGGTTTTCTGTGCGAAATGGTTTTTCAAGTATACGTGATCTGGTTAGTTGGTGTTTTATAGAATGCTAGATAAAAAAAAAACGTTCATTACCTTTATACCAGTTCTCTTTATTGTCATTATTTGCATTGTTTTAAATTTTCCCCTATGCTTAATGTGAAAATTGTTATATAATGTATGGTAAATTTAGAATGTTAGATTAGAAAAAAAAACTGTATTACCTTTATACCAGTTCTCTTTATTGGAATATTTTTTTATTTTTTTTTTATTTTCCCCTTGGCGTAATGCGAAAATGATTATACAATCTATGGTAAATTTAGAAACTTGCCAACATACGTTGTTCCCCAGTTGGAATTCTTCTGCGTTTGTTTCAACATTTCAGAATTTTGTCCATTATTGTTTTGGTTATGTATGGCCGGCTTGTTTCAAAAGTATTTTCATCTTCTAATGTGATGAGGGGACAATGGTGAAAGGTGACTGGTCCTTTATTGTTTTTTTTTCTTTCTTTTTTAACAACGCGGATTTGGTTATTGAGTCGTTGCTTTAAAAAAAAAAAAACAGGTTTCAGTTCATAATCATGGCTCCTCTAGAGTTCAGACGTGCAACTCTTGTTCTTTGTACTATTTTGGCTGCATTCCCAAAATTGCATTTGGTACAATTACACTTTAAACCATTATTGCATTTCGGACTTAAAAATGTAATTGATATTTGCTTTAACATTGATATTTGCTTTAATGTGTCAACGGTGTTCAAGAGCCCAGACAATCCCAACACAGACTTTTGTTGGTATTGTAATATTGTCTGGTCTTTGGGTTGTATCCTCACGATAAGTATATCGCAAATACAACGCTTGGTTATCTTGGTTAACGTTTAATTAGTCGTCTCTACGTGTAATTTAGTGACATTGACATTTCATTAATTCAGATCACCTTCTTCTTATACAAGAAATAACTCGTAGGAGAAAGAATGGGGTGTCTATGACAGTCATCCTATTCGACTGGGTGGTTTTTATAGTGGTGGGTTCCGGGTTGCATCCTGCCTCCTCAGGAGTCCATCACTTTTCTCGCTATTTGCGCTGTTTAAATTTATTTATGATTTTAGTTACGCATTCAGTTTTATGACGACGTCAATAACCATGATGGTGTGACGCCAGTTTTAGCAGTCGTAAATCAATCAGTCAATCTTTACTGGACAGCCCCGTCTAACCCCACCCCCTCCCAGTGGTTGCCATAACTTTGCTCCCCTTGAAGAATGAATAAGATCGATTCCAAGTTCGTTCCTCAACCAGGCAATTAAGACCTCATGTTTACAGAGCATGACGCCTCATTAATGCTGACGGATATTCGTTCATCCCTAGAGCGAAAGGGAGACTCGGAGAAACTATTATAATATTATAATTTCCTCCTCGGCCTCATTTCGGAAACTGGAGCTGTCAGACGAGTTAATCAAGCGCAGTCGAATACCTCCTTCAACAATGTGATTAATAACAGGCGCTTCGCTAAGAAATAGCCGTACTTCTTGCCCGTAGGGATGCAGGATTAATAGAGCAATATTTTAATCCTGTAGGGATGATGCCTACCGATTGACTACCGAGAAGGATAGAAAATCTTTAAGGATTTTCGTTTGCTTCAGTCTATGGGATTTGTATAATGATTGCTTTTCAATCTTCGTCTCGGACAAAAGTCATTCTATTCACTAGGAGATTTCATTGTTATAATCGTTTCTTAAAATTAGAGGTCTTTTTTTAACGCCAGTTCACGGACTTTGCTTACAAAAGATAAAATAGTGTAAATTTTACTCTTTTCATATCTTATAAACACTTATTAAAAGACTTATTAATAATCATTGTCATTTAATACTCAGAAAGACAGTCTCTGACTTTGATGAGATAATCTAATGGCTTTATTTATACTTTTACTTAAAATGGTGAGGTTTAATTTTTTTTTTCTTGTCCATGAATTAAGAAGTAACGACTGGAAGGTACCAAAAATAAATTTCTTGCAATTATGGTGATGTCAGACATCTGATGATGTAATCTGTCTTGTCAGTCGAAGGATGTCTGCCTGAATGAGTCTTCAATTGAGGATACAGAAATAAGCACGAAATGACGCTTAAACTTTCTTTGGCGTTTTTATTCTTGAGGGGAATAATAGCCTCCTGTTAAGTCCTTGCCAGCTGGCCCAGCTTTCGTGATGATTAGGTAAAGAACGGTTACTGCCAAAAGCAGGATGAATGCAAAAATGAATAAGTAAATAAATAAATAAAAAGAGTACAAGAAAGAATATAACCAAAAAGCACAGGAAGTGAATGTAAGCAGGTATGAAAATTGTCCAGATTTGGAGAGAAGTTGAATAAAGATCAGGATATGTACTGGTCGCATTAAAAAATAAAAATAACGAAAACTCATATAATGACTACTTTCAAATAAAAGTCGAATTATAAGAAATCAAAAAGATGAAAGACATGAAATGTTTGAAGAAGGCTCCGGAGAGCAAGGGATCAAGAAGAGACCAAGTTTCTTGTCTGATCTCTTTCTTCATGAAGATCTTTTTTGTTCTCATTTCTCTTCGTGGAAAATTTTAACATTTCAATTCCTTGTTTTCATCAGTAAGACGTTTCCATGTCTAGAGAAGGAATGACTGATCCTTTAATTTCATTATTAAAGCACTACCATAGACATTAATCTGGTAAGAGGGTTAAAATCTTAGCTCCTTCCCTTAATAAAGGCTCAAATCCCTTATGAGATCAGATCGGAATCCCCCAAAAGGAACTGAGGCGACGATAGTGATCAGAGCGGACCATTAATGGGATTTTTTTTCCCTACGCGTTTGATCCCGAATTTCTGTCGATACACCGAATGCTTTTTCGAAAACCCATCTCGCGATAAAAGGGGCTGGAGGAACGCGAAGATATAAAATGTTATCAGCAGCGTGGCAGTCCGGGTTGAACGAGTAAAAGAAAAAAATTACTTGGCGAATTAAGGAATCGTGTGGGTGTGTATTATAGATAGAAAAAATACCTAAGGTATGTAGCCAGCAACGTCTTTTAGGTTATACTTTATATAATTTTTACATAGTTAACACGACGTCCTTATTACGTTACCGTTCACTATCCCTACTGCATTCACTTTACCATCACTATTCGCCATCACTGCTATTTTAGTTTTCTGTAAATGAAAATAAACTTACCAAGCCTAGAGGGCTGCAAATTGGTATGATAATCATCCACCCTCCGATCATCAAACGTACTAAATAGCAGGCCCCACTAGCCTCAGTAGTTTTTATTTTATTTAAGGTTAAATGTGGGCATAATCGTGCGTCTGGCAGCGTTATAGATGCCAACTGCACAGGCCACCACCTGGGTATGACTGAAGGTTTCATGGGCCGCGACTTGGGCAGCATTGTACGCTGTATATAAAACTCGATTACACCGAAGAAACTTTGGCATATTTTTTACTTGTTTTTAGCGAGTTCGCTTGTTGTCGCCTGCCACGGAATGGTCGTTAAAGCTCTACGTATATGTAGTTTCTTACACAGCATTCCTGATTAGTTATTAATTACTTCCTCTCTCCCAAATTAACAGACTCAGTCATACGACCACATGGCCCATTTTTGAATTCTATTATGATGCTATATAGTATGTATATGTATCTATATCTATATCTATATATATATTATATATATATATATATATGTGTGTGTGTGTGTGTGTGTGTGTGTGTGTGTGTGTGTGTGTGTGTGTGTGTGTGTGTGGATTTTCCGAGGTTGTGAAGAGGCCCACACTACTATCATATTAAATTTAAGTTTTATTTTAATATAGATTTTTTCTTTTGCTTCTTTTTTTTGGTTATTGCCTATTTTGGTTATTGCCTATTTTGTCCGCTTTGAGTGGAGGCTTCATCTAGAGTAAAAGTGGGCAAAAGGGAGCAACGCAAAAAATCTGCGTTAATTAAATATAGTTTTTAATTTGAGCGCTGGACACTCATACTTGTTCGCTCATGTGCATAAGAAATAAAAACACCAGTTCAAGGTGACGTGGACTCTGTAAAACACGATGGCTCTCATTATCATCCAAATCAATTACATTTTTGACATTCAAATACAACGTTTTGATTAATGAGAACTTTGTCAAAAGCTCAGTTGTTTTGCAGCGTTGAAATGAATTGCTATTCATTGCAGACACCGAGAGATTAATCATTCATATTGACATTGGCCTGTTTTTACAATTGACTCCAAATAAATTTCTCCATTGCTGTTGAACCATCCTTCTATAATATTTGTGAACTTATGTCCTCAATGCCAAATAATAATAATAATAATAATATAATAATAATAATAATAATAATAATAATAATAATAATAATAAAATAATAAGAAGAAGAAGAAGAAGAAGAAGAAGAAAGAAACAAACCCACCGTTATGTAAATGTACATATATTTCATGATAAATCTGTACAGACAGCTTTCGGGAATCTGTTCGATTCCCAAACTGAAAAGGTGATTCGAACAGATTCCCGAAAGTTTTCTATACAGATTGATCTTTAAATTTATGCACATATACATAACTGTGTTTTTTTTTTTTTCTTCATTTCAAAACACATGATACAGTGAGGATTCGCCCCCAAGTCTGCATTCGCCTACAATTCCGAATTCGCCCCCAGTCAGAATTCACCCACAATTCCGAATTCGGCCACATTCCGAATTCACCCATAAGTCGGAATTCGCCCACAATTCGAATTCGCCCAACAGTCATGATTCGCCCATAAGTCAGAATTCGCCCACAGGTCAGGATTCGCCCACAAGTCAGAATTCGCCTACAGTTCCGAATTCGCCCACAACTTCGAATTCGCTCACAAGTTAAATTCGCCCACAATTCTGAATTCGCCCACAATTCCGAATTCGCCCACAATTCCGAATTCGCCCACAAGTCAGAATTCGCCCACAATTCCGAATTCGCCCCTAATTCAGAATTCGCCCACACCAATTCAGAATTCGCCACAAGTCAGAATTCGCCCACAATTCCGAATTCGCCCACAATTCCGAATTCGCCCACAAGTCAGAATTCGCCCACAATTCCGAATTCGCCCACAATTCCGAATTCACCCACAAGTCAGAATTCGCCCACAATTCCGAATTCGCCCACAATTCCGAATTCACAAGTCAGGAATTCGCCCACAAGTCAGAATTAGCCCACAATTTCGAATTCGCCCACAATTTCGAATTCGCCTACAAGTTAAATTCGCCCACAATTCCGAATTAGCCAACAAGTCAGAATTCGCTCACAAATCAAAATTCGCCCATCATTCTGAATTCGCCCACATGTAGAGTAAATTCGCCCACACTGTGAAGTAATTTCGCCAACACTATAGAGTAAATTCGCTCGCACTGTGGAGTAATTTCGCTCACACTTTGGAGTCATTTCACCCACAAGTCAGAATTCTTCCACAAGTCAGAATATTTCCGATGAAGGAATATATGGAAGAATTGCTCCCTCCCTCCCTCCCTTCCCGTGTGGGATATGAATCCTAGGCACGTGAGCTTAGATTTGAATTGAATATAGAATTTAGGCCAAAGGATTTATGAGGCCATTTAGCGTTAAACGAAAATTGCCAGAAAAAGGTTCGAAAGGTAAAACAGGAAGAAAAACCTCAAAGCAGTTGCACTATGAATCAACTGTTAGGAGAGGGTGGAAAGTAAAATGGAAGAAAGAGAATATGAAAGGAGGTACAGTTAAAGGAACTGAAAGGGTTGCAGCTAGCGGCCGAAGACACGCTGTAAAGAACAGTAAGTAATGCCTACAGTGCACATCATGAGGTGCACTGACTTCACTACCCTCGTACAGGGACGAGAGCTCGGAGAGGTTGCCGTAACTAGCAATGCTATAAATTAAATAAGCCAGTTGTGGGCCAGGAGGCGATTAGGATCTTTGAGGCCTAAAACATTCATTCCAGGTGGTTTCTTGTTGAATGAAAGTTGGTCGAATAAATCTTGACCCCAAATCTAAACTCTGCAAGTTCATTTACTCTCACCGGTCGTGACTTCTGAACCACGTCGAGAGTGAGCTTCTATCACCAGAAACACATATCTTTAACTACTCAATGGAATGACCGAGAATCGGTCCAGATATTATCCGTCCATGATCGCAACACAAAAATTGTTCAAGTTTCAACTTGCGAACAAAGTAAAATCCAGTTCTATTATACAAGATCATTTGGAATGTCAAACGTTTTTTTTTTATCCTCGAACTCCTGAAAACGTTTCGATTCATATTTTGAAGATCATCTAAATTATGATCTGTCCTTCTGTTAATAAGGTCGGAGCGAAATCCTTTGCTCTTTCGTCACTGGTTCGCGTCAGAGATCAAAGGCTTTTGCCTTCATGAGTCCTTTTCATTATTTGCACTTGCTGTTCATTTACGCCTCTCTCTTTTTCCTAAGGTTTATCCATAAAATTTTCCATTCGTTTTATATTTATTTTGCCAGTGTTCGGTTTTAAAGATCGGTTTTAGTTTCTGCGCTAACTTTATCTTTCCGTCTGTCGTCAAATCTTATAAACTACTGAGCTAGAGGGCTAGAAATTGATACGTTGATCATCCACCCTCCAACCATCAAACATACCAAATTGCAGCCCTCTATCCTCGGTATTTTGTGTTTTATTTATGGTTAAATTTAGCCATAATCGTACTTCTCGCAGTGCGACAGGTACCAACAACACGCCACCACCGGACCATGGCTGAGTTTCATGGGCCGCGGCTAAGAGTTTTATGGGGCGTGGCTGAGGCCAACAATGGACAGAAAACTCGATTGCGCTGAAGAAACTTGGGTGCATTTTTCACTTGTTTAATATTGTAGAAACTGGCAAAGGGATTTACTAGCAATTAATATATATATATATATATATATATATATATATATATATATATATATATATTATATATATATATATATCTTATGGTTTCCCGGAGAACACAGACGCTGGGGAAATAGAAAATATATTAAAAATCCCTCTCAGCAGCGAGGCTTCTGTTTTTTCCGGATGTACAGAACGTGAAAATTATCTCCCAGACCTAAACCAAGATTTTTAGATGCTGAGTAACCAAACCAGTATTTGCGTTATCAGTGAATATTCGAGGAACGTACTAGAAGGAAGTAGGAGCTCTATATTTACCGGAAATGTTACCGAATAGAGGAAATGTCTTTTCTCCATATTGGGATGTAAGGGAGTATGTTTTTGATACAAAGGCGCTTCTGGGCGAAGTAGTTTGGATTTTTATTTCCTTCTACATAGGTACGTTTTGGTGGAGACAGACAGTTGACAACAGCTGAGAAAGTATTTTGTTAAAAAAAACTAAATAAAAATAACAACACAAAAAACTTAACACGGAATTGTTTTTGTGTTGCTGTTACAATATGTTTTCTTATAAGTAGCAAGAAAAGTCGATTTTAATGAGAGAGAGAGAGAGAGAGAGAGAGAGAGAGAGAGAGAGAGAGAGAGAGAGTTTAAGCTTGAGTTTTCCGTCACCAGAAGGTTTGCTAACACTTAAGCGAGTTTAATTCGTACAAATTATTTGAGTTAATGTCACAAATGAAAATGTTACTTGTTGACACCTGAAAGAATACTAGTATTAATAGTAATGATTATAATAAGTTCATAAATTCTTTGATCAGCTAACGCAATGATAATGTCAATAAATAGTAATAATAATATATGTAAAAAGGGATTATTATTACCTGGTAACCATCTCTATCAAACTATCTGTTCACTAATTATGTATCTTTTATTCAATATATATAGTTTTACTGCTGTAAATGAAAATTCGTAACTGCTGCCGAAATAATGAAAATTACTTTACTCAGTGCAACAGGGGGGCATTTGAGTGCTTGCATTCATCTACTACATCTCCTTTATTCGACTCCGAACCGTCAAATAACCCTAAACCGTTGCGTTGTGGTTGTTGTTTCTTGTAGTTTTCATTTCCTGGAAATGCAAATAGCTCTGGGACGTTGCTCATTATCGGTAATGAACAGACTCATTTAAGTAATGGTAGCAAAGATTAAAGATTAAAGGACGATAATTAATAGTCTCTTGTTCTCCTTTTTTTCTATCTCCCTTTTCGGTAGAAGTGACGATAATCTTTTACTTGTATGATTTATATCATAGTTAGACTTTCTGCCAGAAATAAATTTTTTACTTTATTCCCAATTGCTGGGCAGATAACGATTGCAAAATAATATTTATTTGTATAATTTTCACCTTTTCAAAATTTAAATGGTGTATGCAAAACTCATATTTACATTCAAAATTGCTAGAAATGATATATGCGATCAAATGAGTCGTCAGTTCAATAATATTGAAGGTATTCTTTGCAAGCTTCGCAAAGAAATTAGACACCATGCAAATCATCAGAGCATTTAACAAAATGCAAAAACTCGCATCTATGGATTTAGAAGTCCTCATGTTGCATTTTCCACATAGGTAAAGAAATGTATTTCCATTTATGGTTTATAGTAAACGTGAGAACGCATATCGATTCGTTGCCGAATTAGAAGAAAGTTAAGTAAATTGGGCCGTAAAGTTTACATTACATGTATATATCGATCACGAAAATGCTTAGTAAATGACGAGAGTCGAAAGGCCTTGCAGCGCTAGTACAGCATTGTTTTACTTTCCTTCGTGACTTTTACCTATATATATATATATATATATATATATATATATATATATATATAATATATATATATATATATATATATATATAATGCATGTGTGTGTGTGTGTGTAAATCATGATTTTTTGGTGAGAGGCTTTATTTCTTCGCCATGAAGATGAAATTACTTCCTCAAATCGTAGCTTCTCCGAAAGATCGGACGGAATCAGATTGCGGGACAACTTGATGAAGGTCAAAAATCACTAGATTTTCTTTTCCTGGAAGTCCATAAATAAAATCGAGGTGGACCTTCTGGCCGAGAAGGTCGTTTCGCCCCCGGTAAATTGACCCCGAGATGAATCTTCGGCCGAGATGAGCTTCTTTCTGTCGGTGGGAGCAGAGTCAAAAGTATACAGGGTCTGCTCACGAGGCAGTACTAAAACCTATCCCGCCCTTGTGAAACGTCATCGGTTCAAAAGGACCATATCTTTATGAAACTACATTTACGATAACATTTTTATATACTATTTTTGCGATGGCGTATTTTATATAAATTTTCCTTTTATTACATGTTGCCGTATACTACGTTAAAGTACAAAGAATGCTCTTTCAAATGATATATAGCACATTACAATTAAGATTACTTTCAAACCCACAAGCGCGCACAGAAAAAATTATCTACGTACACAAAAATGTGCAATTACTTCATCCGTCAACCTACATACATTTACGTTTCGTAGCGTATCTGACTAAGGGATGATGATAGAAAGAAACTGAAAACTGGATTAGAAAGCTGATAACATTTACTATATAATGCATAAATAAAATTGATAGGTGTTTTCAGAAATTTTCGAGAAATTCTAGGTCAAAGACGGACCAAAATTTAAAAATTTTATGTAAATATTTACCAAATTTTTCTTACATGATTATTCATCTTATTACATTTTGCCATATACCATGTAAAAGTACTAAGAATGCCCGTTCAATTGGTATATGACACATTACAATCACAATTACTTTCAAACACATAATCACGCACAGAAAAAATATCTACGCACGCAAAAATTATAAAAAATTATGCGTTCATGGGAGATCTGAAATCTAGCCCCGCCCCTTGTGTAACGTCATCAGTTACATCCAGCCGGACTGAAGAAAACCTTATTGTACTTTTTTCCGAAAATATTATAATCGTTTGAGGCATGCATAATTAATACCTTTATGTATACAATTTGTGTTATATGTAAACTTATGTGTTCGGAAGTATACATATTTGTGATATGAAGTGCTAATGAGAAATTTGCTGGAAATGTGTTCCCTGTATCACTGTCTTCATCATTTATTCCTTTGATACCTTATACCGTATATGATGTAATTCTTATACTTTTGATATTTTCTTCTTTGTGGTCAAGTCGTGCAAATGCAACTGCCATTTTTTACATTGCCTGTATCCACATTTTCTTTGTATTTATTGCATAATAATTAGTATTCATAATAAGATTTGGAAAATAAAATAAATCTATCATTCTAACCTTTAGCATAATTAAAAAAAAAAGTTGCTTTTCAAAGTGAGGTATGAACACAGTGACAGAACTAAATACATTTCTTAAGAATTATTTATAATCTTGATAATATTACTACATGAAAGAGAGAGAGAGAGAGAGAGAGAGAGAGAGAGAGAGAGAGAGAGAGAGAGAGAGAGAGAGGGTGTCATGTTATAAAAAATGGACTTGAAGAGAATACAGCAAACAGTATATAGGAAAGTAAATAAATAAGTAGAGAGTTGTCATGTTATAAAAAATAGACTTGAAGAGAATACAGCAAACCAGTATATAGGAAAGTAAATCAATAAGTAAAGAGTAAACATATAAAGAAAGCTGGAGTAGCTATGTGTGTTGAAACTGGTATATTTTATGTGAAATAAAACAAGGCTTGGTGACTAAATGAAAGAATGGGTATTAAAAAACATCAAACATGTGACCTCTTTACAGATTTTATCAAGATTTTATGAAAAAACCCCATGCGATATGGATTAAATGTGTAATAACTTAAGGTGCTTTAAGTAATTCAATGGAGAAGCAGTAGTAGTTACTCTTGTGACGTCACAGTATTAGCTCCGCCCCACTGCCGAATTGAGCAGACCCTATATACTTTGAATGGGTATTAAAAAACATCAAGCATGTGACCTCTTTACAGATTTTATCAAGATTTTCTAAAAAAAAAAAAAAAAAACCATGCGATATGGATTAAATGTGTAAAAACTAAAGGTTCTTTAAGTAATTCAATGCAGGAGCACGGGAAGTGTTACTCTTGTGACGTCACAGTATTAGCTCCGCCCCCACTGCCGAGTTGAGCAGACCCTATTACTTTGACTCTGGGTGGGAGAGCCTCTGGTTCCATGCATCTCTTTGCGTAAGAATGAGATGCAGTGGCATCTCAGGTCGTTCATTTAGGATGAAAAAGCTCCTTCTTGCAATATATTTGGTGATATTTAGCCGATTTCGATTGAATCATCTGTTTATTTATTTATCAAAATTATTAATTAACTGAGACACTAGATATATCTGTTGATCGCATCTTTTTGTGTGAGAAAGAGATGAGGCATCTCTGATCGTTCTTTTAGGATTCAATATTCCCACATTTGCGCGGTGTGTCTGGTGATATCTAACTGATTTTAATCTGTAGATTCATTGAATGATCTATTTACTTATTTATCAAAAGCATTAATTTACTGAGGTATTAAATATTTCGGTTGGTAAGAGATACAGAAATTAAGACCTGTCGGTCAGTAGATTGATTTCTTGATTAGCTGACTGTCAGAACGATTGGTTAAGCCACTAGAAACATCGTTTAATCATATTGCGACTGCGTGCAAGGTTATGTAATTGATAGCGATATATATATATATATATATTATATATATATATATATATATATATATATATATATACTATACTATATATATATCGAACTACAAATGTCCTTTAATATCTAATTCGCTCTACCTCGGAATCAATATATTTTCATATATGCTTAACCGAGGGGGAATTTATTAAGTGATAATAGAATTGGCGATCGACAGGAGCGAACCAGCGACCTTCCAATTCCAGGACTGGCCGTGAAGCCTTAAACCACCCCGACACTGCAAGAGATATAAGTTCATGCCGCCTCCCACCTGAAATACCTTTCGCGCGGACAGGTATTTTTTGTTTTGGAGACTGCATCAACCCATCTCGTTCTCGGTGGCGTGGTAGTGCTTTTGCCCGCACGTAGTCATCATATAAGTCTATCATATTACCGTGATTCATATACATATATCGAACTACAAATGTCCTTTAATATCTAATTCGCTCTACCTCGGAATTAATATATTTTCATATATGCTTAACCGAGGGGGAATTTATTAAGCGATAATAGAATTGGCGATCGACAGGCGCGAACCAGTGACCTCCCAATTCCAGGACTGGCAGTGAAGCCTTAAACCACCCCGACACCGCAAGAGATATAAGTTCATGCCGCCTCCCACCTGAAATACCTTTCGCGCGGACAGGTATTTGATAGACTTATATGATGACTACGTGCGGGCAAAAGCACTACCACGCCACCGAGAACGAGATGGGTTGATGCAGTCTCCAAAACAAAAAATACCTGTCCGCGCGAAAGGTATTTCAGGTGGTAGGCTGCATGAACTTATATCTCTTTCGGTGTCGGGGTGGTTTAAGGCTTCACTGTCAGTCCTGGAATTGGGAGGTCGCTGGTTCGCGCCTGTCGATCGCCAATTCTATTATCGCTTAATAAATTCCCCCTCGGTTAAGCATATATGAAAATATATTAATTCCAAGGTGGGGCGAATTAGATATTAAACGACATTTGTAGTTCGATATATGTATATGAATCACGGTAATGTGATAGACTTATATACTATATATATATATATATATATATATATATATATCTATATATATCTATATATTATATACATATATATATATACATATATATAATATATATATATAACGCCTTTCTCCACTTCCTAACTACATATGTCTATCTATCTCAAAATTCCCATCCCGCGTCGTGCGCAAAACTTTTACTGTAACCGGCTTTGCATTCAACCTACAGAACGTCTCCGAAAAACTCCTCCATTCTACTCATAAAAGAAAACTCCAACCTAGGAGAAAAAAGAAAGTTCTCGTCTCATTCTCCATTCTCCTCTCACCCGGAACATCCTGTCATTGAATTTTTCATTCATCTCTTATCATTAATCTCCAAATAATCTGGTTCCCAGGAATATATTCTTCAACTATCAAGGAATTATTGTCAGCAGGGGCTATTTCTGTCTGTTACCTCGAACAGCGTGTTTAAGGTTATATAATTGGATGCAAAGTAACAGAGAAATCAACGGTAATACAAGAGTTGATATGGAAAACAACTCTACGAAAGTGAAATTGACGGATTAAACATTCAGTAAATAGATAATCACGAGGATAAACTAAAACAAGACTCATGCTACTGTGAGTATTTTTTCAATTCTACAGATTCTTTGACACTTTTCTTTAAAAAAATTTTTTTTTCACGGTGTTTTCCATCACTCTCGAGACTGTTTACTGTTAATCTACGTAGGAAAAGGAACCGATAAATATTTAATATTAAAAAAAAAAGAAAAAGATTGCTTCTCAGTGGTGTGGTCGGTATGGTATTGGCGTTCCACCTCGGTGGCCACGAGTTCGATTCTTGGCATTCCATTGAGGAGTGAGAGATGTGTATTTCTGGTGATAGAGGTTTACTCTCGCCGTGGTTCGGAAGTCACGTCAAGCCGTTAGTCCCGTTGCTGAATAACCACTGGTTCCATGCAACGTAAAAGAAAAAAAAAAATATCAAAGGGACAGAATATCGAACGAAATAAAGGAACCTCGAATTGAAAATCATTATACATGCAAATTGCTTGCTGAAGATGCCATTTCTCTGTCAAACCTTCTAACGCAGTAGACGCAATGCTCTGTGTGCTCTTCGGTCTGTTTCTCCTTTTGGTAAGTTATGGAGAAACCAATCTAATACATGCTTACGTATGTATGTACTACATTCACACGCATATGTATATGTATATATATAATATATATATATATATATATATATCTATATATATATATATATATATATATATATATTGTGTGATTTGTATGCATATGTATATATATATATAACATATATATATATATATATATATATATATATAATTATATAATATATATAATAATATATATATAAAGAATGTATCTATATAATACATATATATGTACTTACAACGGGAAATGTTTATGTAAGGAACGTTTACCTTCAATTAAACCTGAGAACACATACCTCGCATTCTGCATCGTATTGTTTTCAAGATCAAAAGAAGCCGTTATAGACAGAAAAAGGCTTAAGAAAGATGTATCCCGATGCATAATTCTACCTGAGAACCAAAGACACCAGAAAAGGGAAGGCTTACTGAGTAAGTTAAGAATAGATAAGAAGGAAAAAAGAAGAAATCGAGAAGAGGGAGCAAGCTGAAACATGGGGCTAATCTCCGTTAGGAGTGACCTTACAAACACAAAAGCAATGGAATAATTATTCCAGTGTTTGATTAAAAAAACAGTGATCCTAATTACTAATCGCCTTATTACTAACTTCAAAAAATAAGAAAAAAACCAGTGATCCGAAGTTTGCTGATTTCAGTATAACCGGAGAGTAGAGTATCATAGTTTGTATCATCAATCTTGATCATATTCGCTCCAGCAGCATAAAATTTCAGTGCATCAATCAGAGGGAGGAAAATGCTTCAAGGATCTGATCTCCTTCCTCCTCCCGGCGGTCAGAGTCCAAACGCTCGCGGGAGAGAAT
>NC_087207.1:5878805-5883967 GCF_015104395.2 Macrobrachium nipponense
GTTACGTTGATGATTGTTTAGCTGTTCTTCTGTCGGTATTGATGTAAATGATTTACTCTCTAAATTAAATAACCAGGTACCATCGATTAAGTTTACTCTAGAATTAGAAAAAGACAATTGCCTCCCTTTCTTAGACGTTTTGATACATAGAGAACCATTTCAATGTAAATTCAGTATTTATAGGAAACCGACTAACAACTTAACTTATGTTCATTTCTTCTCAAGCCACCATCTTAATATAAAAAATATCAATTTTTTCCTCTATGTTTTTACGAGCATTGCGAATTGTCAGTCCACAATATTTGGATCAAGAAATTGAATACATAAGAAAAATAGGGAAAAGATTTATGCTGTCCTTGACATATATTAGACATTTGTTATAATAAAGCCCACAAAAGTTTTATACTGTAAATAACACAGAGAAAGAAAATTCTAAGAACATCCTCAGTTTGCCTTATTTTAACGGATTTGAAACCATTAAACCATTGTTAAAAGCTTTTAATGTCAACCTTGTTTTTTCCTATAATAACACACTAAAAAAGAATGTTAATAAAAAATGGCCCAGAGAAAGCAACAACATAATATATAAAATTCCATGTATGGATTGTCCCTCATTCTATCTCGGACAGTCCAGCAAAGGCTTAGAAGTAAGGCTAAGCCAGCATAAATACTCTGTAAAAACTGGGCAAAAATAAAAATCTAATGCATTATTCATTCATTTTAAGTGAAAACAACCACCGTATTAATTGGATTGATAGTTCAGTAATTGCATGGTCAAGAGATGTCTTATCACGAAATCTTTTAGAAATCTGCTTTAATACAACTTACTTTTCATTGTAATTTCAATGTTAGTCATGGCCTTTTTCATTTAGACCCTTGTATCTGTAACATGTTTAAGAATGGCCTCAAAGATATAATTACTGACTTAAAAAAAAAATCAGTTGCCTTAGAGTTATTAAAATTTTGTTGTAATGTATGTCTGTCATGTATTTTGAATATGGTTTTTGTTTAACCAAGTTCCGAATAGCTGTCCACCTATAATCCTTTAATTGTCTGGAAATTGTATCTGAGATGATTGTCTTAAACCTTTAATTGCACCCATTGTTTATGCTTGTTTGGAAGGTTTCTTATCTCCAGGTGTGTCGGATTCTAGGTACTAATCCCTTTATAATCCCTATCTGTCAGTTATACGAACCTTCTTGTATTGTCTTTTCTCGTATTTATGTCAGTATCTGCTCAGTAAAGGACTTTTAAAGTCGAAAGATCTTGCAGACCTCCTTCGTTTATTTTCCTTCGTGGCATTTATCTTTATTTATGCATATATATAATATATATATATATATATATATATATATATATATATATATATATATATATATATATATAATGTGTGTGTGTGTGTGTCTACGCACGTCTGCATAAACTTGCGTTTCTGTATACGTTTGCACTGTTGCATAAATGCTTTCTTTCCCTCACTGACTGCGGAGTTCATCTACATTTGAAAATGGCCAGTTTAAAGTGGGACTGTTTTAGTTCTATTAGGCCGCATTTAGGAGCCACCTCCAGTCTCGCCCGGAGGCCTAAATGGGTCTCTCTCTCATTAGACGGAATCGATACATAACCTCTCGGTTTTAATGATGAAAACGCGATTTTAATTACACTTCCCTTAAGTGTTAATGATCTGGGAGCCATCATTCCAAATGGAGTGATGTAAAAGTCCGTTATTAATAATTCTTGTATTCTTGGACCCATGTGTGATAGAGAGAGAGAGAGAGAGAGAGGATCGGGGAGAGGGAATGGACTTCGGGAATGACCAAAGGTTAATAAAAATGATGCGTAGAGAGAGAGGAAGAGAGATAGGAAGAGAGAGAGAGAGAGAGAGAGATAAGAGAGAGAGAGATAGAGGAATGCGGGGAAACGGGAGAGGGTGGGGAATGGGCTTGGTGGAATGACCAAAGGTTAACCAAAATGTTGCGTAGAGATAGAGAGAGAGAGAGGGGGGGGGGGATGGAAGGGGGGTTGATTGGGCTTGTTGGAATGACCACTGGCTACCCAGTAATAGCAATTCTTTTAAGATGTGCCGTGACCTTTCTATTTTGCTTAAATTGCTTTAACAAAAGATTGTCTAATTGTTGCCATTAAGGGATGCGGTTGTTCTCAAAATTATAGGAAGCCTTAAAATTTAAAACGATGATTTAAGGCTTAAATCATCGTTTTTATTACCTGGCGTTTAAAAGTTCTGATTCTCTGTAGAATAACTCATGTGCCTAATTAACTAGATTATTATTATTTATTATTATTATTATTATTATTATTATTATTATTATTATTATATATATTAAAAAATATGCTCCCATACATTGGAAAACAGAAAAATGCAGAATGAAAGAAATCGCTAAACATTAAGAGGAAAACAGTGCATTTACTGTATAAAAATAAATAAACAAATAAGAAAGATAAATAAATAAATAAATAAATAAATAATAAATAAAAAGTAAAAAAAAAAAAAACAATAAATAAAACAAAAAGCTTTTTTGGGGGGCAAAAAGCTGGCAAAATTTGGTCAAAATTGAAAAGAAAAAAGAAAAATGAAACGCGGAATCTGCGACATCATTCAGTACCGAAGGAAACTTAGTCGCTAAACTTCCATTTAAATGTTTTCTGCTTCGAACTTTCCGGTTTCATTTGTCTTCCGCGAACTGTGATGAGACGCTCGAAACCTCCTTCGTCAACTTCTCTTGTCAACCTCCTGGAATCCAGTCCCGCTTGACTAGGTCTGGAAGCTTGGAAACCTGGAAACAGATGACCCAGTTCCACAAGATGGCATGCTTTAGCAAACCAAAATCGCTTCTGTAATTGTCATTATTTGTTCTCAGGAATTCCGTGATTATCCTAGAGTCTGAAATGGCGGAGAAGCAAATGAGAAAGAGAATGGGTATTAGACGAAGCATTCGCAAATGGTCCTTAAAATGATTATGAGGGCGGTAAGATAAAGGTCTGGATTGTATTTATAGGCTCCTTAAACCTTTGGACCTAAAGATGTTAGTTGCTTTTTTTTTTTTTACTAGATTGATTACTTGTGTCCTTGTTTCTGGAATGGTGTATTAAAATTCAAAAAGATAATTCCACCTCACTGCAGCGTCTCCTATGCCTGAATCACATAAATAATTTTTATTCCAGATTATTATTATTATTATTAATTATTATTATTATTATTATTATTATTATTATTATTATTATTATTAATTATTATAATAATCTTTTATTTATTTATTATTTTTTGCTCAATCACAGTCCTCCAATTCGACTGGTGGTATTTATAGTGTGGGGTTCCGGGTTGCATCCTGCCTCCTTAGGAGTCACACTCTTCCGAATGAGTCCTGGAGCTACTTCAGCCTCTAGTTTTTCCAGATTCCTTATCAGGGATCTTGGGATCGTGCCTAGTGTTCCTATGATTGTGGGTACAATTTCCACTGACATATCCCATAGCCTTCTTAATTCTATTTTTCAGGTCTTGTTACTTATCCATTTTTTCCCTCTCTTTCTCTCCAACTCTGGTGTCCCATGGTATTGCGACATCAATGAGTGATACTTTCTTCTTGATTTTGTCAATCACACGTCACGTCTTGTCTATTTGCGCGTATCACCCTATCTATTCTGATACCATAGTCCCAGAGGATCGTTGCGTGATCGTTTTCTATCACTCTTCAGGTTGGTGCTCGTACCATTTATTACTGCAAGGTAGCTGATGTTTCTTACACATGCTCAGTATATGGGCATTTGCCACTGAATCATGCTCTTTTTGTACTGGTTCTGTGCAAGTGCCGGACATTCGCTTGCTATGTGTTTATGGTCTCTTTTTTTCGTATTGCACTTCCTACATATGGGAGAGATGTTATTTCCATCTATCGTTCTTTGAACATATCTGGTTCTTAGGGCCTGATTTTGTGCCGCTGTTATCATTCCTTCAGTTTCTTTCTTGAGCTCTCCTCTTAGTAGCCATTGCCACGTGTCATCGCTGGCTAGTTCTTTAGTCTGTCTCATGTATTGTCTGTGCATTGGTTTTTTGTGCCATTCCTCTGTTCTGTTTGTCATTCTCTTGTCTCTGTATATTTCTGGGCCTTCGTCTACTTTTATCAGTCTTCTTCCCATGCTCTTGAGGCACTCGTCTTCATTGGTTTTCATATATGCCCCAGTGCTCTGTTCTCGATGTTGACGCAGTCCTCTATACTTAGTAGTCCCTCCCTCCTTCCTTTCGTTTTATGTATAGTCTGTTATTATTATAGTGTGTTATTATTATTATTATTATTATTATTATTATTATTATTATTATTATTATTATTATTATTATTATTATTAGGTACGTGAAATTTTCAGCTATTATTTCACATATTCATATTTTTTTAAAAGCCCGCTATTATTATTATTATTATTATTATATTATATTATTATTATTATTATTAATTATTAGCGTTTGGTCAAGTTCAGCTAGGAACAATAACTTCAATTTCCGAAAGAATGGAAAGGACAGAATGCCCATGGGAGTTTTTTAATTTGGCAGTGATTTAGCAAAACATACCCCCTGGAATTAGGACATTTGTGTTGAAGGGTACAGAGACAAAAAAATAAAACAATAAAAATAAAATAAAATAAATAAAAAGAGGGGGAATCTGTCTGAGGGGAAAAATTAACTCTTTCCTTTCTAAAATCCCACGCAGAAAAGCGTGCTGATAGGAGAAAGTACTTGATTCAGGTCTCGCAAACTTCTGCAGAGCACTGAAATGCGAATGGGTCTTTCCTTCTCTGCTCACAGAAGACATCAAATTCCTTTGGTACAGATGAATGGCCCGATGGAAAAAATTTAAAGGGTCGCCAGTTGGTTCTGGTTATTAATCTATGAAGGGGGAAGATACTGTATTTGCACGGGAAGTTTTCTCCCAAAGCTCTACCTACATCTATTTTTAGAATGAGAATTTAATTAAGAGAATAAATCTTAGCGAAATCTTCGTTGACGTCCATTATAACCCCTTTCGTTCCTTTACTGTACCTCCTCTCATAGTCTCTAGTCTCTTTTATCTTACTTTCCAACCTCTCCTACAATTGATTCATAGTGCAACTGCCAGGTTTTCAGCCTGTTAGCAAAAACCTTTCAACCTTTCACT
>NC_087207.1:5884467-5919467 GCF_015104395.2 Macrobrachium nipponense
CTCTGTCTCCTTCACTGGAATGAATGGCGAATCTTCGGTCTCCCTTTCAGCGGTTCGTACCTCCGAGGTTCCCGTCCTCGAAGAGGTCACTAACTTCCCACCTTTCCCAATACGAACGAACTGCGGAAGAATTGATCCCAACCCGACCCACTTCCAACAAGGCCTTCCGTAAACAACCGGAGGGCCTTTCGTAAACAGGGTTGCAACATTTTACTGTGGGATAACCTTGGAAATAAAATTTATGAAACAACAACGGTGATTCTAGAATTTTCAAAAAGGGAGACCCAGGGTTTTGACAAAAGAATCAAAAATCATATCATGGATCAAACCAACTTGATCAAATACTCGTATAACCTGTAATGCAAGTAAGCATAATCCAGAAGCGATTTTATAATTTATCGAAAGGGCCATTTCCTTTCTCCACTGAATCGCGGCCTTGAACGAAACAATGGACCTTAGGAAAATTAACGTTAGAACTTGAAGAAAGAAGTTTTTGCTCGATATTTGCACCAGCCAAAGGACGGTCTATTATCCCTTCTTTAAGCGGATTTGAAGTCCCCCCCCCCACCCGCCACCCCTTTTATTTCAACCGAGATTTGGCTACGTAAGGTTCATTAGGTTTTCTGGACCCACAAAAAGTATAAATCTTAGAACTCAAATACAATTGACTTCCCAATTGCATTAAACGTGTTATCTCTCCCAAGCCGACAAGAACTTGTCCCCCTTCCGTAGAGGAATGAAAGCTTGAAAACTAGCCTATCGGAGAGAGAGGGAGAGATGAAGAGAGAGAGAGAAGAGAAACGTTACAATAGCGGGCAGGACAAAAATGGGTAAGCGAGGGATGCAAAATATATTTTTAAAATTTGTTTGGTCCATAAAAAATAATCTGCCATGACACTGGGAATCAATGCAACGAGGAAATAAACGCAAAGTAAAGTATTGCGGTAAATGTAATATGAAAAAATGTGGGAAACAAAAATCCATGATAAAGTTTTTTAATAGGCCGATCATTTCATTAAAGTTAGTTTAAAAAATTGTATTTTATGTGCTGATAGATTTATGGACAAAATTCGGATACCCAATTGATAAATAGCATTCATGCATAAATACGAGCGCCGTGTATACACCATACAACACATACATGCGTTATAATATATATATTTATATATTATCTAATATAGAGGTGATATATATATAGTATATATTAAGTTATATATATATATATATATAGAGACACTACATACCACACACATAGATACTCTTATTATATTTATATATTAGTATCAGATTATATATATATATAGATGTATATTTATAATTAATTAGAATATTAATATATTATGAAAATATTTTCCTGTTTAACCAGAAATCCCAATTGGAAAGGGATAAACCAGATAGGTGAAAGAGGGAATTGGAAAGGAGAGGTACCTAATAGGTTAAAAGGCCAATGGCAATAGAAGTGTAGCGGGGTTTTAAACGCAATAATACGGGTGAGGCTTCCTGTGGAGGTGTAAAATAAGTAGGCCAGTTGGGTTGGGGAAGTTTGCTGAATCAGTAATTCATATACGACTCAAAAATATCTGTGGCCATAAATTCAGTAGAGGTTATTTACCTCTCTCTCTCCTCTCTCTCGCTCTCTCTCTTCTCCCTCATCTCTCAATATCAATAGATTATAGATATAGAATATAATATATTTATATATATAGTATATTATATATACTTATATATTAGATAATATTATATAATATATTTATATAGATTTATTTTTTTTTATTTTTTTTTTTTTTTTTTTTTTTTTTTTTTTGTTTTATGTATAGGTGTTTTTAATGTTGGCAATGGAACCAGTTGGTTATTCGGCAACGGGACCAACGGGCATTCTTTACGTGACTTCCCGAACCCCACGTCAGAGAGTAAACTTCTATCACCATCTCTCCATATAATAACAATATATTTTTTATATAATATATTATACAATATGTATGTGGTGGTGTTTTATGCCCATGTCCTAATGGTCCTTGGCTGCTTTCAATGTGCGTCTGTTATTTTAAAGTTAATTCTGGAACAAAATCTTTCCCGTTTTATTTTCCTTTCCCTCATTTCGCCTTTTAGAAAGCAATGGCAGACTCAAGGATTATCCTGGCATTTGCCACACGAAGCGCCGATATTTCAAATCACGTTTGGCGGTACAAACACATGCAAATGTTCCGACAGGTTCGCTGCTCCGAGTACAAGGAGTATTCCCAGTGGCGGAAGGACCAACGAAGAGAGTACTCCCTCTATAAAACAAAGAGAAATAAAATAAATAAAATAAGAATCAACGAGGCCAAGAAAAATAAACAAGTTCCTCTTCGGCGGGAGGGGTTTTCTGTAGCAGGGTATACAATTGCTGTGTTGACCACTCTCACCACGGTCCCATTGAAGCTCTCCTAGCCGCAGCTCATGAAAACTTTGCATGCCACGGTCACCCAGAGGTAGCCTGTGGTTTTTTGTTGGCACCTTTAGCAGTGCTAGACGCACGATCATTGGCTAGAAATTTAAACGTTAAATTGATTACAAAATTACTGAGGCCAGGAACGGTTGCAATTTTTGGTATGTTTCGGAAGATGGAGGGTGGGGTGGAGTCAACAGACCAATTTTCAGCCTCCTGTAAGCCTCAGCAGCTGTTTGAAAATCTGAGTTTAGGGCGGGACAGAAAAAAGTTGCGGACGGACAGACAAAGATGCCATCTCCAGTAGTTTATTTAACAGGAAAAGCTAACAACAAAATAGCCATATCAATAGTTTTTTACAGAAAAACGTAAATAACGGCAAATGAAATCTTAATACTTTATGCCAATTACGTGAACTCTTCCCATTCTAGGCTTGATCACATTTCAAGCATATATTTGGTTATGTTATTATTATTATTATTATTATTTTTTTTTTATTTATTTATTTTTCTGTTTTTTTTTTGCGTCATAGGAAACAGTCCTCGCAATTCGGACTCGGGTGGTATTTATAGTGTGGGGTTCCGGGGTAGCATCCATGCCTCCCTTAGGAGGTCCATCACTTTTCTTTTTTTACCCTATGTGTTGCCGTTTGCGTAGGATCACAACTACTTCTTGCATGAGTCCTGGAGCATACTTCAGCCCTCCTAGTTTTTCTTAGATTGCCTTTTCAGAGATCTTGGGATCGTGGCCTAGTGGACTCCTATGATTAGGGTATACGAATTTCCACTGGCATATCCCATATCCTTCTTAAATTTCTATTTTCAGATCTTGATACTTATCCCATTTTTTCCCTCTCTTTCTCCTTCAACTCTAGTAGGGTCCCCATGGTGGATTGCAACATGCAATGAAGTGATACTTTATTATTGGGTTTTGTCAATCAAACGTTCAGCGTCTGGTCTGCTTTGCACTATCCACCCCTATGCCGTTTCTGTTATCCCCATAGTCGCCCAGAGGATCCTTTGCCTGAAATCGTTTTCTTTATATCCAACTCCTTGCAGGTTTGGTGCTCGTACCACTTATTACTTGCAAAGGTAGCTGATGGTTTCAAAAGAAGTTGCACAGGCTCCAGTTGGAGTGCTTTTGCACAGGAATCATGCCTCTTTTTTGTACTGGTTCTGTGGGCAAGCTGCCGGGACATTCACTTGCTATGTTGGTTTTATTTTAGGTTTTCTATTTTTCGTATTGGCACCTTCCATTACACTATGTGGGAGAGATGTTTTATTTCCGTCTGAATTTTCGTATTTGAAATCCCATATCTGGGTTCTTTTAGGTCCTGATCTTGTGCTCCGCTGGTTATCATTCCTTCAGTTTCCTTCTTTAAGCTCTCCCCTCTGTAGCCATTGCCAACTTGTCATCGATGGCTAGGTTCTTTAGTCATGTCTCATGTATTGTCCGTAGTTATTGGGTTGGTTTTTTGTGCCACGGTCCTCTCTTCTGTCTGTATTTCTCCTGTCTCTGTACAATTTCTGGGGTCTTCGTCTACTTTTATTTAGTCCTTCTTCCCATGCCACTCTTTAGACCACTCGTCTTCACTGGTTTTCAGATATTTTCCCCAGATTTGCCCAGGGCTCGTTTTTCGATGTTGAACGCAGCTACCTCTATACTTAGTGGTTCCTCTCCCCTTCCTTCCCTTTTCGTTTTATTTATATTAGTATGTCCAGATATTTGCTCTTGGCGTGGAGTGCTTTCTTTTTGTATTGTCATTATGTTTCCCTGTGTTTTTATGATCTATGCATGCGGAAGTTTCTGGCCTTCGTCCATGTTCCACTTATTACCTGCAAAAGCTGGTATCTGGATTACTGGCACTGCCCATGTGGGTTTATGGCTTTTATCATATTTCCATAATTATTATTATTATTTATTAGAATTATTATTTTATTATTATCTTATTATTATTGTTATTATTATTATTATTATTATTAGTTATTATACTTGAACAGGCCATAAAAACAATTTAAGCCCAATGTTAATCATGAGAGACCGATGCCTTACTTTTGCCAGTCATAAAACTCAAGTGACAGTTTTGACAACATCTACCAAGGAGGACAAATTAACGCAAACAAACACGAAGACAATAAAAAAAAGAAAAAAAAAAAAAATAAAAAAATACACCGATTAACCCCTTAAACCGCCAGAACTGGACGTATTTTTACGTCGAGATAAATTGTCTGTCGGGTGACCGAGAGACCGCCTGGACGTATTTTACGTCGACCATACGAAAGTTTTTTTTCGTTTTTTTAAATTCGCGAGGAAAAAATACTTAAGAGGTCCCTACCAGCGCCCTAAACAAAACCTTTTGAATCACGGGCCCTTGGGGAAATGCTGGGCTGGAGTTCACGGATCAAGGCAAGGGAATTGTTTTGTTTTGAAGCGGTTGGGGGGGGGACACAGGTGCGCATGCAGGCGATATACCCCATTCTTACGTCGCTTCCAGCCAGCGATCAGTAGCGCACCATCCGAGAGGCGATCTTTCGTGGAAAACGCGTTTTTTTCTGGACTTAATGCCGAGGGGAATCTTTGAGCATCTTTTGTAATGCTACAAGGACATTCCTAGAATATGTATCAACGGACGCTGTGGATAACCGATGACAAAGGGCGCGTTGTTTTACCCGTCCGGAAGGGAAGTGGAGCGTGTAAGGCGAGTTTGGGGGACCTGGATGCTAGCGAGGGGCCAAAGCACCCAAGCATGAAACCCCGCGCCTCAAGGCCGTTCTCTGGATTGGCCAACCCGGCCTTGTGGTCTGAAACGTGTTTCGGGAACAAAAAACATCGTATGCCTTTGGTTACCCCATAGGAAAAGCACGTGGGCAGCCTAGGGGCATTCGTAGGCATTTTGGGAGGCCTCCAAGCCAAGGGACATAGACGAATATCTTTCGTGAGTCTTTGGATCGGGAACATGTCGCAAGTCCTCATTTTGATGGCGGGTATGGTCATCGAGTGATGAGGACCAAATTCAGTTCCCGATGAAAGTCGAGGATGAATTATTTGCCCCCAATGTCCGGTTCGAGGCTCACATCCCGAAAAGTGAAGCTCGAAGTTCAGTGGCATACAGAGGGGTGTACAATCTGAGGAGGAGGGGGAGGGGGGGGTGGCGGGGATATTGGGCTCAAGTGTTTAATTCGCAGAGCGGACGATACAGAAAGTGGACGGGAGGGCTAAGTGAGGGTGATGGGCCAACGGGGGGGGGTAGTGTGCCATCGTGCCGCACCCGTGCGCCGTGCGCGCGCAACGGGCACGTTAGAAGGTCGGCAGGTCATCGCGCCAGGCCAAGGTGAAGGTCCCGGTTCTCGTCGGAGGAGTGGAACGAGGGGTTGGTACTGGAGGGACACCACCCCACCCCTCCCTAACATTGCACCCCTTCACTAGCAAACCCCCCTGGGATGACCGTACCAGTTACCCCTGGACTGTTTTGGGGTTCATCCAGCTTTTCCTGACAGCGGGGAATTAATTGCTGGAATACCTGGTACACGAGGACACGGTGGGGACCTACGCTAATGGTAACTGCCGTATGAGATGAAGACGACCTTGTTTTCCGTAGACTTGGCCGGGGTTGGCAACCTATTTAGACATGGCATCATTTTTTGGGGCTCCCAACATTATTTTTTTTATTTTTGACACCTGCTGTCGACGTACAGGCAATTTGGATTGGAGGAAAAATTCATTTTTTATGTATGCCGAAGTTGCCATGGCGTTATGGCCGGTTCCGTGATAATTTCCTGGCGATGGACAGGTACTTCTTCTAACGCCTTCAACCGAAGGGCCATGACCCCGGAAATAACAGCTGATCGCCTCATTTTGAGTGCGGTACAGTGTTTGGAATTATTAATCCGTGAGCGGTGTATGTATGTAGTAATCCGTGATTCACCTGGAAAAGAACCTGTTCTTTGGATGAGGGGATGATTGCGTTACTAAAGGACGTGCTCTTAGTATAAAAAAGTTGATAAACCCCAACCCCAAGAAGCCAAAGAAATATTGGTGTGAAAATTCTTGTTCTTTCCATTAACCGAGGCCGAAGGCCAACATGGAATACGTTGTGGACTTTTCATCGTGTATACCGGGGTCTTCTCCAGCGCTGCGTGACACTGTATTCAAAAACTTGTGGGACGGTTTTCCGTCAACCAGGGATAGTTCACCTGTTTTATGGATAATTATTATAAACTCGGTATCCCTTGGCCCATGGAACTGTATTGAATGTCCCTCAAGAGGTCGCTAGCTCCATTCCGCAAACACCTAGGCAAAGGAGGAGATCCACAAGTGGCGGCGGAAGGGCGCTGTCTTCGTCCATCCTGTTTGGAAAGTGGGTGTCCGACTTCGGACCGCCCCCATGATTACTGAACGAGTTCATGGAACCCAATCCAAGAAGGAGATCGATACAAGCGGAAGAAAGACACGTTCGACAGGGGCCCTGACCCGGGTTTGTGTTTGGGAGGATTTAGTACCGAGAGGCCTACTGTCATTGGGCACTACAACATGGCACATGGGAGGAGTTGAGCTCTCTTTGATCAGGCTCATCCAGTACTATCCCTTCGCCAGGAGCAACCAGAAGGTGGGGGACACAGAAAGCTCCTCAAAAAATAACATCCTTCCATGTTGGCCCGCCCAAAAATGCCCTACATTACTCGTACTTGGTGGGTACCGCGGTGACAATTCTTCACGAGGTGACCCAGCCCAATACAGTTTCCTAAGAGGCTTAGACCGCCGGGAATGCCCTCCCATCAACTTTCGATCACCCGATTGAGGTGGCCCACTTTCCATAAACTGACCCCCTGCCCCTGAGCTGACAGATACCTGCCCCGTAGAGGAAAGGGCAGAATAGGAGGGCCCCAACTTGCGCTCGACACCTGCCGCCGGCCCCTGGCATGCCAGCCGGCCCCTGCTGATTCGACGCCCCTGCTGACGGACCCCGCCCCCGCTGTCCCACCGCCCCCCTGGCCTGACGAGCCGCCCCTGCTGACGACCGCCCCTCCCTGCCTGCCGCCCCTACACACCGGCCTCCGATGCTGACGCACGCACCCCTGTCTGCCGCCCCCCCCGCCCCCACCACCCCCCTGCTGAACGACCGCCCCTCCTTACGGCATTGCCGGCCAGGCCCCGCCATCACCGCTTCTCAGTTGGGTAGTGGACCCATTGGCGTGTCCCGGCTGCAGCCAGGGAACACATACTGGAACCGGCCTTAGAAGGGCAGGCGAAGGCAAGTAAACGGTGCGGGAGGTCCAATAGAATGGCAAGAAGGAGAGTACACCCGGTTCTTTCTGTCTTTCTCCTGCAAAAGTTGCTCGCTTTGCCAGGATAGGGGAGTGTGACCGAAAGTACCACCACCTAAGGTCATGTAGTTGGAGACGCCGCCACCCCCTAAACCGACAGCGGAGGGGCCGCCACGGGGCCGCCAGGGTCCCATCGAGCAGTAAGGGCGGGCGCTGCGTCCTCCCCTCCTATCCACCTGTAACCTCGTCATGTCGAGTGGAAAAAAGAAAAAAATGCAAGACTCTTCAATGGAGGAGAGGGGAGGAAACAAGAATAGAACGAAGAGGTCAGGAATTACGAAGTGGGAGTCAATTCTGCAGTTTTATATTATTAATTTAGTTTTAAAGATTTATTACAATTTTTTTAATATATCTGAATGGTGTGCATTAGAAAAATAAAAAAAATAATAAGACAAATTTCATTGTATGCGAAAAGAGAAGGGTGGTCAACCTTGTCATTCCGTTGTTTTAGTTTGATGGTATTGGTACCAGTAATCGAAGAATGTAAATGATATTATCATTTTGACCGTAGAAAAACAAAAAAAAATTATAGATATATATATATATATTAGTATATAGATATATATATATAGAAGTATAGTATTATAGATATGAGAGATGATATTATAATTAGGATAAGATAAAAAAAATTAGAATATATATGATTTATTTATAATAATATTAATATAGTATAATATTATACTATATATATTATAATTATAAATACATAGACTAGATATATATTATAGATTATAATATAGATATATAATATAATATAATATGTAGGATAATATATTATATATAGTATATATATATATTATATATATATATAGATTATATATATATAGTATATATAGATATAGATTATAAAATATTTTTTTTTTTGGGGGGTAAAGCAAATTAACTTACAGTCTAAGTAAATATTCCAATCATTTACGCCTTCACTTTAAAACGATATTGCAAGTCTCTAGCAACAACTATCTCGATTTAATGGTGAATATTTGAAAAAAATATTGTTTTTATTCCGTCCGCGCGCCGATTCTCGGCCAGGAAAAATATCCGAAACGCGTATGGTCACCATTCTCCTAATATGTGTTTGGGCCTGTTTCATATTACGCTTATTTTATAGTTTTTTATATATGGACAAATGTGCGCAAAAACAAAAATATGGCTAACAATAATAACAAACAAAAAATATTGGAAGGTTGTAGCATTTGAATCCATTTTTGAAAAATTTGCATATAAAGTACGATAAGTATACAGAAAAAAACTGCGATCGGTCAACTTTGACTTTTGACCAACCGAAAAGGTCAAAAAACCCATTTTAATTTAACTAAAATAAAAATCTTAACAGGTATAGTAAATTATTCAATCAATTTTATCTCATTTTAAAAACAATTTGCAATTCAGGATAACACTGAATGGATACCATGGGCATTGTTTTGGATTTGAGAAAATTTAACTTCTGGCTATAAAAAACGGAATTTCTCGAGCTAGTGTTGTAAGAAAAGTATGCTAAAATGAGCCTCAAGGATCCCAGCAGTGTTTAATTCATGTATATTACTGCTATCCTGGTGCGGCCACACTACGCTACAGTAGTTAGATATTACCACGCGTAAGCGGCTTGATACCCCACCCCACCCATCCTATCCGTGATCGTTCCGCCATTCATTTCAAGGTCTTCTTTGGTTTCAAAGCCGATTGGCAATTTCCTGTCCTGGTGGATGGTAGGGGCAACTATTTAGTCAAAAGGTTTGTTTGTTTACATTGCTTTACGTAATGAATGTCTTGATTTTTCGGGACTATTGGGCTCGTAATCAGTTGGCCCATGTGGCGGTCGGCTAAGATCATTTTTTACTCTATAAAAACTTAAAAACTAGTCGGGTTTAGGTTGTTTGATAATGCCTGACAAAATTTGGTGGTGTGGTTGTAAAATAAAATACATAAATTGTCAACCTTCAGCCTACATCCGAATGCTTTGACAAGGAGCCAAAGTCCAACTCCGTGTTAACAGAGGACCCTGAAAGCTACATAGCATTATATATTAGATATATTATATATAATCTATATATGAGATATATAGATATATATATTATTGATATATATATATAATATAACACAAACACATATAGTATAGGTCAAGGTAGAGCTAGAGTCGTATCGTAGTAGGAACTGCTATCTATATGTTATCTATTATGTGTTGTGGACGCCGTGTGGGATATCCGACTGACAATCCTGGATTATCTATTTGGATTTTGTTTTTACCGTTTTTACCAACTTAACCATCCTGGATATTCTTGATTTTTTTTTATTTTTTTTTTTTTTTGTTTTTGTTGACCTGATAACTTTCCTTTCCAACTGTAATGTTTCATTCGTTTCCTTGACTAATGTCAATAGTAAAGCGCGCGCTTGGATTTATGCCTACCATGTTTTCCTGTGGTATGTTAGTTCTATGTGCATATATATATCTATATAGATAATATATAATATAGATATATATGTATATATATAAATAGTATATAATATTAATATATATATAGTATTATATTATATGTTTTGTAGGATGTTATTGTTTTTTGCATTGCTGGTGAGCATATAGACATTCCGAGGACGCTTGGCCAGAACTAGTTTCTGCAGTGTTTCGTTTCAAGCATTCCCATCAGCGCACGCGGAACCAACCGGCCTTTTTTTCTGATCTTCGTAGCCCGATTTCCTTCTTCCTTCTTCTTGCTTCCTTCTTCCTTTTCTTCTTCCTTCTTCTTATTATTATTACTTATTATTATTATTATTTATTATTATTATGATGATTGCTCTTAGTTTCCTACAAGGTCTTGCTGTTAGAAGTTTTTCATGGACACTTTCGAGGAGAGCAAAAATGGAAGCGGTTTGCCAGCGATTACAAGAAGTCAGGTAATGAGTATTGTTCTTTGGTCTGTCCCTTCTTTCCTATACTTGAGTTAGAGCCATGTTATGTTTCGCCAGTCGTGTGTCCTTCCCAGCCTCAGAAAACCTTATTTGTAGCTCCGAGCCCTCCTGCATTTAAGTTCAAATTTTCCCCCCTAAAGCTCAATTTCACAAATCCAAAATTCCATTTGTTTTCTCCAGCATAACGCAACCTTGCTAAAGTTGAAACGATTGCTGTTGACCCGTTAACTTTGGTGTTTTCCTGGCATGCAGGATTGAAATTAAAAGTTGCAATAAATAAGCTCTTGCATGTGCAAGCAAACGGGCATCTTAACATCGTGGAACTTTCCGCATTGAAAAATGTCCATTAACGCGATCTATATTTTTTGATCCTTCCTTGCTGTTTAACAACCGTTTTGATTGAATCTTAGGAAGCGAAAGAAAGCCATCTAAAATATCAAATCGAGAAGAGTTAAGAAAATATTGTTGAAATCTCGCTACGGAGCCTTTGCATGATTACGCAAACTCGAAGTTTGGTGGGAATACAAAATCCTAGTTTTTGTCCGCAAAATTCAGTATGAGTTTTGGATCTCACAGCAAAAAAGGAATTTTGACGTAGGATAGTCTCGAGAATTTTCGACCAAAGGAAATTGAAGTTACTGGAACATTTAAGGGGAAAAAATGGATGGCCACGTGCCAAATCTTTCCTTCCAGAGATCGGTCAAAGCCCGGTTCGGATTTATAATAGCTACAATATCACCATACATACAAACTACTTCACTATTATATTATGTCACATCATAGGTTCAGATACGAGAGTACTATATATAGATATAACTATAATATATATTTGATATTTATATATATTGATATTTATAATTATATAATATAATATAAATATAAAATCAGGATATTCAGATATAATGATGATAATAATAGATACAGGTATATTATATTATATATATATATATATATATTATAGTATAATATATATATATAATTATATATGATATAATATATAATACAGTACATACCATTAACAATTACACACGCACACACACACACACATATATATATATACATATATTTTATACATATATATATTACATTTATTTATATATATATATATATACATAGATAGATAGATAGATAGATAGATAGATATTTGATCCTTATGCTTACGAATCATTTCCTTCGGGTGGAAATTTTTTAGATCTGCGTTAAAATTCCTTTTTGCTGTGAGATCCAAAACTCATACTAATTTTGCGGACAAAACTGAATTTTACTCCTACCAGTTTCGAGTTGCTGAATCATGCAAAGCGTAGCAAAATTCAACAATTTTTTACTCTTCTGATTTACATTTTTGAGTGCATTAATTCGCTTCCAAATTCAATCAAAACTGTTTACGTAGCGAAGATAAAAAGGTATAATGCTTAATGGACATTTTTTCATGCGAAAGTTCCATGATGTTAAGATGCCCGTTGCTGCACATGCAAGCTTATTTATGCAACTTTTAATTTTAACCTGCATACCAGAAGACACAAGTTAACGGGTCACAGATTCTTCAACTTTAGCAAGTCGCGTATCCTGGAGAAACAAATGAGATTTGGAGAGAAATTAGGGGGTGAAAATTGAATTAAATCTGGAAGGCGGAGCAACAAATAGGTTTGACGCTGGGAAGACACACGGCAGAAAAATAAAGGATCTGATAAAGTATAGGAGAAACCGCTCAAAGAATAATACGCATTCCTGATTTGTAATCGCTGGCAACCGCTCGCTTTGCTCCCTCTACAGCAAGACTTGTAATAGCAATGAGCAATATAAATATAAATAATAATAATAATAATAATAATAATAATAATAAGAAGAAGAAGAAGAAGATGATGAAGGAAATCGGCAACGAAGTCAGACAAAAGACGGATGGTTCTGTGCTGATTGGGAATGGTGAAATGAAAAACACACACACACACTCATATATATATATATCTTATATATATATATATATATATATATATATATATATATATATATATATATATATATATATATATATATATATATAGAGAGAGAGAGAGAGAGAGAGAGAGAGAGAGAGAGAGAGAGAGAGAGAGATAGCATTTAAAATAGAATGGGAGAAAAAAGAAGAGTAATACCTTAGTAAACCAAGATAGTTAGTAAATGAACTTCAGAAACTGTTGGTATGTCTGTTTTTATTTTTTTATTTCATTTTTATATATTTTTTTATTTTGAAGGACGGAAAATTATGACAACTGAAGAAAGATGGAGAGGCAGACCAACAGACAGACATAGGACTATGGATTAGATAAGACACCCAAAACTAAGGTGGCCATAAACGGAACAAAAATTAGTCGGCAGGTTTTGTTGAAGCTCTGCAGAAGACGACATTAAGGTGGCTTAAAAGGCATCGAAAGAATGAGCTCTATCTGTAGAAGTCAGAGAGCCTAGATTCCTTTAGCGGGGGAAGGGGAAAGAACCATATAAAGGCATTACTGGCCTTACCTAAGGCGGCTCTTAAGACATCATTTCGTCTCAAGATGCATTGGGGTTAAGGATTCGCTTAATCCTATTGATCAATTCATAGGAATCTGAGAATAGTTACAAGTTAAAGAGGTGCTACATGGTTTGCAGTGGTATATAGATTGCTTGGTTTCCCATGTGCGCCTTAACCTTTTATTGTAGTATCGGGAGGATTTCAGTTTGCTTGTTAGTTTTCCGTTCATTATTATTGTTATTGTTACTGTTATTCATCTTCCTTTTCTATAGCATGAAGTGCGTCTGGTTTCATATTTGCGAATAAAGTTTCTGGTATTACTGCACTGAGGGTAAAAGCCATTTTTGCGAGGTATGCGCGGCATATTTATAATAACCATACGGGAACCATAAAGAAAGTGTACATCCTGATGCCAAGATATATTTCCAGAATCAAATTCCAGCATTGGTGACTTAGAAATAAACCAGAAAATTAATATTAGACAAATATGATATTAATCTCATTCGTACAATGATTCTACCATTGTTGTTTTTTATTGAGCTCGTCTTATGCAGGCACGGGCTCCTGCTCATAGAGCAGCTCGTAATATGATTTTTCTAAAAGCGTCTATAACGCACATAATGGCGTCCTTGGTCTCTGACCTCCTGAAATGTCCATATAATTTAGAATAAAAGAATTTTCCTTCCAGGTACCGGTCTCTTTCAAGAAAAATGTCCCTTACATCCGCTTACAAAGCCCTTTGAGTCGACAAAAGAGAGGCACATTGCCTGCCACTATTCAGATATCACTGCTCTTCCATTCGTCGGATTGCTCTATGTCATCAGTTCAGTTCCTCGCGCCTTTCATGACTTGTTCCATACCCTGCATTATCGTAATCACAGTCTATTATTATATACGCCTTACTCTCTTGTATGGTTATGGGAGCGCGAGAAAGAATGAACGTGACAATTCGGAAATTTGATGTTAGGTCTGAAACAGAAACTTGCTCCTTTGTTATTGAGTGTAAAAGAATGCGACTGTGTAATGTAGTGGAGTGGTAGTCACGTGAATAATTTGCCAGGTGTTTGATTTTTAGATGTACGACACGCCGAAGTTTGCATTTAGATTTTCCTTGTCTACTTTTCTCCAATCTTTACCACAGACAGACGCACACACATGGAGAGAGAGAGAGAGAGTATCTGCGTTTCAAACTCAAAAAAATTTTACATTTGTGGCTGTCACAGAAAAACTTCATTGGTATTCAGAAAGACAGAACTTCTTGATGTTTTACTCCTTTAACATTTAACTGTCGAAGACTCAGTTTTCGCATAATGTAATAAATCAACATTTTCAAGAAAACTAAAGGGGAAGAATCTTATCATAATTTTTTATCGTTTATCTGCCCTTCGGGTTGCGCTATGAGCAGAACCCGTACTGGCATAAGGCCAGCTTAATCAAAAACAAGGTTTGTCTGTCTCCTGCCTTTCTCACAATCTGCACGATCTACTGGGAAAAATGAAAACATTAGCGCTTACATTTTTGAAAATACAGGAAAATTAATGTAAAGTTATGCAAATTAATTTCCTGCGTAAATTAATTTGAATTTTCCTTAATGCCCCGACTCCTTCGCCATCAATAGTTAAAACTAATCTTAGATCATTTGATAATATCCGTTATATGATATAAAGAATTGAAATACTTACGTACGTAAAATCTTTCTCTGGAGCATTCATGAAATAACCCAAAGATCTGAATATTTCGGTAAACTCTCCCGTAAAGTTTCGCAAAGAAAGATCTCACGATAGCCATCTGTCCACCGACCTTTGTCCTTGAAGTCCTTCCTGCCTTGGGATTTTCATCGCTCCTGGTCAGAACCGAAAGCGAAAGGCATCTCAGTATATCAACCTCATGACGGGGAGCTGGATGGAAGTTTGTCTTGAGTCTGTCGAATACAAATGACTTCTCTCACTTTTGTCTGGAAGTCCAGGATATTTGCTCTTTCCTCCTCACCTCTGATGCCCTTCCTTTTAGGGGACCCTATAAGGAAGGGCATCCGAGGTTTAAGGGTCCCTAAACCAAGCAGATTCGGAACCGCAAATCTTTTAGAAATATTGTTCTGGGGGGAGTTCTTCTATTCGCCTCTTTTAATCAGAGACAGTCTTAAACGACGTCTTCAAATACAATTAAGGATTCGCTCAACATTCCTACAAAATCTTCCATTAAGAACAGGTTTTTTCCTGTTGCAATAAAGGATATAAGCAGACTCCTTCAGGGACAAAGGGACTTTTATTTCCACTGAACGAGACAGTAGAAAAATCCTTTTTATTCTGGAAGGATTCTTCTGATCTCATTTCCGGGAGTTGCTACAGAAAAAGATGAGGAGTCCATTAGCATTCAATTAAGTTTGGCAGACTTTTGAAGTCTATTTCTTCCTTTAAATACATTTCTTAATTTCATGTTTTACCTCATTTTCAATTACAGTTGTATTCAAGTTAGACACATACCAAAGTTACGACCGATGAACTTAGGATCATGTAATCGTAACCTTTCTACTAATGTGCCCTCCTAAATATGTATGAATGCTAAGAGAGGAAATAATTTCCATCGGTATAGATTACTGAGTTAGACGGTAACGGTAAACGGCATTTTTATCTTTCTTCGAATGAATTTATTTCCTTTTTTAATAAATTTTCTAGGTAAAGGGGGCCACTGAAGAATAAAGAAAAGCAATTTTGAACAAAAACCTACAGAACCAAAGAAATAAAAAAAATAGATAGGACATTTCATTACGTTCGTTGACACAAAAAAATGACCTGAGGATAATGACAGACTGGGCCAGTATCGCATGAACTATAAATTGCATTACCAATAAGCATCAGACGCTTGAAGACAAAACTACTGTATTTATGAAGACAATTTATGCTTGCTGTTCGAAATGCTTTGTGAAAGAGGGAATTAGGAGGAAATTGTCATAATGTAGATCACCCCCCCCCCCCCCCCCCACCCCCCCCCCCCCCCCCCCCCCCCCACCCCCCCACCCCTCTCTCTCTCTCTCTCTCTCTCTCTCTCTCTCATCTCTCTCTCTCTCTCTCGCATACACGGTCACTCACTCAACTATTTAGTTCAGCACTGTCAATATATATCTTTCATACTTCACAGTCGTTTATTCAATAAATGGCTTTCACAGTATCAGGAACACGAGCACAGAGAAGGACCACAACATAAACTCAGATGTTCCTTTTACCTCGAACAAGAAAAAATCCTGTTCTTGAAAATTAATAAAGAACAGTGGAGAAAACGCCGGAGAAAATGGCTGCGTTTTAAGAAAACGAGAGACAATTCGAGTGTCTTTTTATTATTAAACTCAAACATAATACAAAATACGTATGCACGCCGAGCGCTCTAATGCAATAGACCATATTGCACGTTTCTTTAGTCCTTTCATTTTGTAATCGTTGGTGACCTGACTTTCATTTCTCTTGTAGGCTTATGTAGCATTTGCAGGCATGAAATATGCTCTGCAATCTCTGCTCCCAAATCCCGCGCGGGGCAGTTTTAATTTCCAGCGAATTAACCTGCAATGTTTTCCTTGCATAATCAACTGGAAGAGTCAGCGCTGGAGGAGAACGGCTTCTGTATACAAACAAATTTGCTTTCCTGATTTATCAAAACACTACTACATGACGCATGGAAAGAAAATGAATGGTTAAAAGGAAAGAAAATGAGTTATGAAATGGAAAGAAAACAAATCGTCAAAAATGAATCATTAAATGGAGAGAAAATGAATCTTTAAATAGAAATAACTTGAATCGCTGAAAGGAGAGAAAATGAATATATAAGTAAATGGAAAGAAAAAAAATCATTGAAAGGAAAGAAAATGAATAGTTGAATGGAAAGAAAATGAATCATTAAAAGGAATGAAAATGAATCGTTGAATGGAAAAGAAACTAATCGTCAAAGGGGAAGAAAATGAATGGTTGTATGGAAAGAAAATGAATCGTTAAATGGAAATAAAATGAATCGTTAAAAGGAAAGAAAATGAATCGCTAAATGGAAAGAAAATTAATCATTAAAAGGGAAGAAAATAAACCATTAAAAGGGAAGAAAACTAATCGTTAAAAGAAAAGAAAATGAATCGTTAAATGGAAAGAAAATGACCAGCAAGAAGTTTGAATTAAGACTTTATTTAACGCTTCTTAGAACTTTCCAGTAAGATAAAAAAGATAAGCAGGTTATATATATTTTAATAAATGTTACAAATTTTAACAATAAAATTGTAACAAAGGCTGTTTTGACTAGGGTTAGTTTCTGAAAGGATTCAGTTCGATACTTGCTTGTTCACTTATTAAATAAAAGAAGCTATGCGTTAAATGTTGATAAAGGATTTAGTTTAATTAACGCCCCAGTCACTTCATGACAATAAATCTTCAACGGCTAAACCCAAAGGAATGGTTACATTTGATGGTCCTGAAATACGTAAAGGAGAAAGACTTTTTTGTTTTTTGAATAATGTTTTCAGTTACCCTTCAATGGTTCTTGGAAGATATTACGGTATGATAACGACTGCTTTTGATAAGTGTTATATATATATACATATATATATATATATATATATATATATATATATATATATATATATATATATATATATAGATATATATATAGATATATATATATATATATATATATATATATATATATTATATATATCGTATATATATATACATATCGATATATATATATATATATATATATATATATATATATATATATATATATATATATATATATATATATTTCTGTGTCCGTGTATTTAACAGTATTTTCCCAGTGTGGTACACGTCCACATAATTAAACCCTTCACACATGTATATAGAAGTCTTTTTTTTATTTTGAGAGAGAGAGAGATTTAGGAATGGCACTTCCTGAGAAACTGAGAGAATAATGAAAAAATACTGTTCACCCACAATTATTTTTAACGACCCAATCATCGGGAAACGTACTCCACTAAATGAAGGGCATTTTATAAACAATCGATGATCACAAGAAGAAAGAAAGTCCCCAATGAAAAAATAAGTCTCATAAGCTATTACTGAAACAGGAAGAAGAAGTCCTCTAATAAATGACCCTCCACTTCCGCTCACCTGGGCACCTTCTCTCCATTTGCTTAATTGAAAAAAGGGTCCGCTTATGGGCACAGATATCCCTTCTTTCCTCTTTTTTTTTTTTTTTTTTTTTTTTTTTTTTTTTTTTTTTTAACCTCTCAGGTATAAAGATGAACAAAGAGAGAAAGGGCAATTTATTTTAATCCCTGTACAAATTGAGTTTTTTATTTTCTTGTCACAGGACGTTTTTACCAGAAGCACGTTGTAACCATATAATATATATATATAAATATATACTATATATATACTATATATATATATCATATATAAAATATATATATATATATATATATATATATATATATATATATATATATATATATCTATACATATATAAGCGAATACCACGGGAAATGATAGTCAGGAATCCTGACTATTCATTTTCCGTGGTATTCGCTTATTTATGAAGTCACGTGCATCTACTGTGATTTTTTAAGCATATATATATATATATATATATATATATATATATATATATATATATATATATATATATATACACACACACAAAGATTTCAGGAAGTTCCATGATACAATCTCAAGCAACAGGCCATGATTTATATTAAAAAAAACGTTTCGCACACAAAACCCGGTGCATCATCAGTCTGTGAAGAAATGAAAAGCAATTACGTTATATTAATACATAAAAGGAATTCATCAAAGATTAAAATTGACATTAAAGAAAACAGTAAAAAAGCTTTATTATTTTCTAAAAAGACAGTAAAATAAACAAGAGAGAGACTACTAAAACACCAACCATCTAAGGTAAGAAAAGAAGAGGGAATGACAAAAACTGAGGTTCCAGTCAAGACGAAAACAATGCCAGATACAAAGATGAAGCCGAGGTGTTATTGTTTCGTGAAGGAGCTAGCCTTTTTTATGAGTAATAACTCTAAGGTGGTTTGATCTCGGTCCTTCGTATAGCCAATTATGGAGAAGTGCTGCTTCAAGATCTCTATTTTACAAACTGCCGCATGATTTCTGATATTGGAAAATTCTGGTTGCTTAATTCTTTGACCTGTACGAAAGCTAAAACCCTTATGTCTGCAATATCTCACTTGCAGTAACCTTCAAGTCGCTCCAATGTAAGAGCCCGGACATCCAGGGTATGCGAATTTATAAACGACATTCTATCTCATGAAGGACTGCAAGCGATCTTTGAAATTAAAATAATGAACGTACTTTACAAGGATTATTCGAAATAAGTTTAAGTCGAAGACATGGAATTTCAAGACATGGAATTTCCTTTTAAATGATTTTTGCAAGTCTAAGTGAGAACTTTGTATCAGACACATACGGGGCAGAAGCAAAACACAGTTTCTTTGGAACATCAAAATTAGCTGTAGGTGGTGGGAGAAATTTGGTTAATAATTTACTAATGATTCTACGGACTATATCTTTATGATATGAATTTTTCTGAGAGAAGTTTAATAAGAATTCCATTTCCCTATGAAATATTGGCCAACTGGACGTTTAAACTATCTCGAGATTCCTTTACCTTTGACTTTGGAAATTCTCTTGTGACTCACTTCTCCCTTCGTCAGGTAATCTCACAGAATAAGGACGACAGTAAGTCCCCTGATCCCGGGTGGGAGGCACCTGGGCCGGAAAATTTCCTTCATTTTATGTTGCGTGAAGATTAAAAAATGCTACTTCTGCCTAGTCCCTCGTTGGACTAGTGGTTTTTGCGCTCGCCTACCACCAATCCGGTGGTCCGAAGTTCGATTCTTGGCTCAGCGAATGCGGAATCAGAGGCATTTATTTCTGGTGACAGAAATTCATTTCTCGATGTAATGTGGTTCGGATCCCACAATAAGCTGTAGGTCCCGTTGCTAGGTGACTAATTGGTTCCTAGCCACTTAAAAACACCTAATCCTTCTGGTCAGCCCTAGGAGAGCTGTTAATCAGCTCAGTGGTCTGGTAAAACTAAGATATACTTAACTTTTAGCTTCTTCTGCCTTCGTCTTTTATAAGGATTATACGTCAGTGTAATATTACGAAAGACAGTTTTCCCAAGTTCAAAGGTCTTCTTCCTATGTGTTGATAGATGAGATGTCTCTTTGGGAAGCTAATGGAATGGCAACAGAAATACTGAAAAACATTTCGAAGCCATTAGAGGTCTAGCAATACCCATTACGAAATAAATGAGACAATTTGTTTAATACGTATGTGGTTGCCTAAGCAAAGTCGTACGAAAGTGGAGTTTTTAAATATCCAAAGTCATCTGAAAGTGGCGTTTTTAAATATCCAAAGTCATCTGAAAGTGGAGTTTTAAATTATCTATATAGATCAATTGACTCTGAAGTGTGTGCAGGTCTTCATGTTTATAAGAGTGAGTGTGCCTATGTGTCTATGAGAAATTCTAAATATAGGTCCCTATAAAGTCACACGTTTGACGTTTGCGGGATAAAGCTCACAGTGAACTTCTATTCACAAAATTCCCCGTCCGCTTTCCATGGCCTTTTTTTGTATATCTATTATTTTCGAAGTGCCATTAGGGTCAGAGACATTCAGTGACAGCTGGCACATAGCTGTCAGGTGATCTAAAGAAGAGCAGATTTGATATGGCGGGCATGTCCCTACAGACTGCTTCTATTTGACCCTTTATAAAAAAAAATAAAAATAAGAATAAATGGTTGCTCTTCTTGAAAAACCAAACTCTGTCACTGTCATACAATCGGTAAAACATTTTGAGGTACAGAATTAATTAGGCATTCAGAAGTGCAGAGAAAAATGTCATTGGGAAGAGTAAGAATTGAGCATATCAGGTATAAATCTCAGTGAGTTTTCGTTAACACGTTTAGAAAGAAAAAAAGTGTTCTCTCATTAATTTCCAGAGCATAACATATGGAGGAAAGGATTAGGTATCTAACTCTCAAAATGATTCGACTATATATTAAGGTTAAGTCCAAATTTTGCCTGCTATGAATTCTTAAAAAAGGGATTAAACTGAAATAGTCATACTAATAAGAATTTAACGGTGGATTTATATGTATATATATAGTGTATATATATGTGTGTAAAAATACACACACACACACACACACACACACATATATATATATATCCTTAAATTCACGGTAGATAGGTAAGCGAAACTGGGACTTGGAACAATTACTTTTGTAGTATGGATTCTACATGTTCAAGTTCACACTGTGTGAACTTGAAAATATAGAATATACTGCGAAAGAGCTTGTTCCAATTCCCTGTTTCACTTACCTTTCTACCGTGGCTTTAAGGATATTCTCAAGTACATGTTCCTCGTGCTACATTGGAGATATATATATGAATGTGTTTCCCTGAAAATCTAAGAAATTCTGTAGGTGTCTAGTATTGTATAGCTGCCATCTGCTATAAATTCCACGTGAGGGTGAATGCGCATATAGCAGATGGTGGAGTTTTTCTTTGTCCGGTGTCCTTGGCCGCTCAATAACAAGACCTATAGGGAGGTTAAGCAGTAACTTGCAACTATCGCGTTCAGTCTTTCTTTGTGGTGCTATCTCCGCATTCGGCGTTGGTAAATGACCTTTCATTTCTGTGAAGAAAAAAAAAAAAACAACAACACTGACGTTATTATGTTAAGGCTGGGAAGTGGAAAGTATCTGCATCGGTTTAACTGTTCGATGAAGTGCTAATGACAATCAACGCTTTCTTGTTTCAAGATTGCCAATTTGAGATCCTCCTAAACATGGTAAGCTATTAAGTTTTTGAGCTGTCAGTTTTTGTGATCTTGTAGTTTTAAATGCAGCGGACTATTTGTCAGAGCTTTGCGTGAGGTTATCCACTTTACTGGACTGGACTAAGTTGCATTTTCGAAAGCGCAGGTTTTCTGTGCGAAATAGTCTTTCAAGTATACGTGATCTGGTTAGTTGGTGTTTTATAGAACGCTAGATTAAAAAAAAAGCGTTCATTACCTTTATACCAGTTTTCTTTTATCGTCATTATTTGCATTGTTTTAAATTTTCCCCTTTGGTTAATGTGAAAATTGTTATATAATGTGTGGTAAATTTAGAATGTTAGATTAGAAAAAAAACTATTACCTTTATACCTGTTGTCTTTATTGGCATATTTTCCTTTTTTTTTCATTTTCCCCTTTGCATAATGCGAAAATGATTATACAATCTATGGTAAATTTAGAAACTTGCGAACATACGTTGTTCCCCAGCTGGAATTCTTCCGCGTTTGTTTCAACATTTCAGATTTGTGTCCATTATTGTTTTGGTTATGTATGGCCGGCTTGTTTCAAAAGTATTTTCCTTTCTTTCTTTTTTAACAACGCGGATTTGGTTATTGAGTCGTTGCTTGAAAAAAAAAAAAAAAAAAAAAAAAAAAACAGGTTTCAGTTCATAATCATGGCTCCTCTAGAGTTCAGACGTGCAACTCTTGTTCTTTGTATTATTTTGACTGCATTCCCAAAATTGCATTTGGTACAATTGGTATTGTAATATTGTCTAGTCTTTGGGTTGTATCCTCACGATAAGTATATCGCAAATACAACGCTTGGTTATCTTGGTTAACGTTTAATTAGTCGTCTCTACGTGTAATTTAGTGACACTTCATTAAGACAGATCACCTTCTTATACAAGAAATAACTCTTAGGAAAAAGAATGGGGTGTCTATGACAGGCATCCTATTCGACTGGGTGGTTTTTATAGTGGTGGGTTCCGGGTTGCATCCTGCCTCCTCAGGAGTCCATCACTTTTCTCGCTATTTGCGCTGTTTAAATTTATTTATGATTTTAGTTACGCATTCAGTTTTATGACGACGTCAATAACCATGATGGTGTGGCGCCAGTTTTAGCAGTCGTAAATCAATCAGTCAATCTTTACTGGACAGTCCTGTCTAACCCCACCCCCTCCCAGTGGTTGCCATAATTTTGCTCCCCTTGAATAATGAATAAGATCGATTCCAAGTTCGTTCCTCAACCAGGCAATTAAGATCTCATGTTTACAGAGCATGACGCCTCATTAATGCTGACGGATATTCGTTCATCCCTAGAGCGAACGGGAGACTCAGAGAAACTATTATAATATTATAATATCCTCCTCGGCCTCATTTCGGAAACTGGAGCTGTCAGACGAGTTAATCAAGCGCAGTCGAATACCTCCTTCAACAATGTGATTAATAACAGGCGTTTCGCTAAGAAATAGCCGTACTTCTTGCCCGTAGGGAAGCAGGATTAATAGAGCAATATATTAATCCTGTAGGGATGATGCCTACCGATTGACTACCGAGAAGGATAGAAAATCTTTAAGGATTTTCGTTTACTTCAGTCTATTGGATTTGTATAATGATTACTTTTCAATCTTCGTCTCGGACAAAAGTCATTCTATTTACTAGGAGATTTCATTGTTATATTCGTTTCTTAAAATTAGAGGTCTTTTTTTAACGCCAGTTCAGGGACTTTGCTTACAAAAGATAAAATAGTGTATATTTTACTCTTTTCATATCTTATAAACACTTATTAAAAATCATTGTCATTTAACATTCAGGCAGTCGCTGTCTTTGATGAAATAATCTAATGGCTTTATTTATACTTTTACTTAAAATGGTGAGGTTAATTTTTTTTCTTGTCCATGATTAAGAAGTAACGACTGGAAGGTACCAAAAATCAAATTTCTTGCAATTATGGTGATGTCAGACATCTGATGATGTGATCTGTCTTGTCAGTCGAAGGACGTCTGCCTGAATGAGTCTTCAATTGAGGATACAGAAATAAGCACGACATGACGCTTCAACTTTCTTTGGCGTTTTTATTCTTGAGGGGAATAATAGCCTCCTGTTAAGTCGTTGCCAGCTGGCCCAGCTTACGTGATTTATTAGGTAAAGAACGGTTACTGCCAAAAGCAGGATGAATGCAAAAATAAATAAGTAAATAAATAAATAAGAAGTTTAAGAAAAAATATACCCAATAAAATACAGGAAGTCCTCTAAGAAGTAGGTATGAAAATTCTCCAGAATTGGAGAGAATTTGAATAAAGATCAAGATAATTACTGGTCATGTAAGAAAAAAATAAAAATAACGAAAACACATATAATGACTACTTTCAAATAAAAGTCGAATTATAAGAAATCAAAAAGATGAAAGACGTGAGATGCTTGAAGAAGGCTCCGGAGAGCAAGGGATCAAGAAGAGACCAAGTTTCTTGTCTGATTCTCTTCTTCATGACAGATTTTCATTTTTTTCTCGTTGTCTCTGTATAATATTTTAAAATACAATTCCTTGTTTTCAACAGTGAGATGTTTCCCTGTCTTGAGAAGGGATGACTGATCCTTTAATTTCATTGTTAATGTACTACCATAGACATTAATCTGGTAAGAAAGTTAAAATTTTAGCTCGTTCCTTTAAAAAGGCTCAAATCCCTTAACTGGTACAGCCGGATTACAGCTTAAATCCACAAAAGCTTCCGCTATGAGGTTAGATCGGAATCCCCCAAAAGGAACCGAGGCGACGATAGTGATCAGAGCGGACCGTTAATGGGATTTTTTTTTCTCTACAGTGTTTGATCCCGAATTTCTGTCGATGCACCGAATGCTTTTTTTCGAAAACCCATCTAGAGATAATAAAAGGCGCTGGAGGAACGGGAAGAAATTAAAGAAAATGTTATCAGCAGCGTGGCAGTTCAGCGGTTTTTTTTTTGAACGAGTAAAGAAAAAAAAACAAAAAATATTTAACTTGGCAACAAAATAAGAAAATCATACCTCATGTTTTTGGTCTTAGATACATCGGTATCCGTATTTCCAGCTTATGTTCGTGTATGTGTGTATTATAGGCAGAAAAAATATCTAAGGTACGTAGCCAGCAACGTCTGTTAGGCTATACTTTATATAATTTCTATGTAGTTAACACGACGTCCTTTATTACGTTTACTGCATTCACTTTACCATCACTATTCGCCATCACTGCTATTTTAGTTTTCTGTAAAAGAAAAAAAAACCTACCGAGCCTAGAGGGCTGCAAATTGGTATATTAATCATCCACCCCCCAATCATCAAACGTAATAAATTGCAGCCCTCTAGCCTGAGTAGCTTTATGTTATTCAAGTTAAATGTGGGCAATAATCGTAAGTCTGGCAGCGTTTATAGATGCCCAACTGCACAGGCCACCACCTGGGCATGGCTGAAAGTTTAATGGGCCGCGGCTCGGGCAGCATTGTACGCTGTATATAAACTCGATTACACCGAAGAAACTTTGGCATATTTTCAACTTGTTTTTAGCGAGTTCGCTTGTTGTCGCCTGCCAGGGAATGGTTGTTAAAGCTCTATATGTAGTTTTTACACAGCATTCTTGACTAGTTATTAATTACTTCCTCCCTCCCAAATTAATTAACAAACTCAGTCATACGACCACATGATCCCTTTTTGAATTCTATTTTGATATATATATATATATATATATATATATATATATATATATATATATATATATATATATATAATATATATATATATATGTGTGTGTGTGTGTGTGGGGGGGGGGGGGGGGGGGGGGGGGGGGGGGGGGGGGGGGGGATTTTCCGAGGTTGTAAGGAGGTCCACACTACCATCATATTAAAGTTTAAGTTTTATTTTAATTTTTATTTTTTTTTTATTTTTGCAATATCGACCTCTGTTTTGGTTATTGCCTATTTTGTCTGCTTTGATGTGGAGGCGATTCCAATTCAAAGAGGTAGAAAAGTGGGCCAAAAGGGAGCAACGCAAAAATATGCGGTTAAATTAAATTATAGTTTTTAATTTGAGTCGCTGTGGACACTCATACTCGTTCGCTCCCTGTGGAATAAGAAAATAAAATCAGTTCAAGGTGACGTGGACTCTGTAAAATACGATGGCTCTCATTATCATCCAAATCAATTACATTTTTGACATTCAAATACAACGTTTTGACTAATGAGAACTTTGTCAAAAGCTCAGTTGTTTTGCAGCGTTGAAATGAAGTGCTATTCATTGCAGACACCGAGAGATTAATCATTCATATTGACAATGGCCTGTTTTTACAACTGACTTTAAATAAATTTCTCCATTGCTGTTGAACCACCCTTCTATAATTAATGTGAACTTATGTCCCCACCATTGGCCAATAATAATAATAATAATAATAATAATAATAATAATAATAATAATAATAATAATAATACAATAGCTGTTTCAACGGCATTTAATTTATATAGAATCTTCTCAATTCTTCTTATTATCTTTTTCTCGTCAGCATGTAGCTGGTGTATTAAGTTTCCTAAGGACATGTAAAGATTTTCATTTGTCTTAGGTTTATTCCTCTAACGTGTCGACAGCGCACAGGCAGTCATCTATGAGAGTTTACAGTACAGTGAATTAAGATACGTTTTACAAGTATTTATAGCATGCAAGGTCGTGTACAATCGGTGGGCGGGTCGGTGGGAACGGATTTTAATTGGTCGTTGAATGGAAACGAAATCTCCCCCTGAGGCGTTCAGACCTACGTAGTTTGGACGGGGTTATTAGCGTCGGTTGGGTGTTGGTTGGGGTACCCACCTCTTGGGCGGCAGGCTGTACAATTGATATATCTTCCGCTCGTTCTCTCCCGCTCTCTCTACTACTTCCTCCGCTCTTCTCTCTCTCTTGCTCTCTCTCTTTCTCTTTCTGCAAAGTTCTCTCTCTCTCTCTCTCTCTCTCTCTCGTTCGCTCCTTCTCACGCTCTCTCTTTCTCTCTCTGCCTGCTCCTCTCTCTCTCTCTTTCTCTCTCTGCTCCTGCTCTCTCTTTCTCTCTCTCTCTCTCTCTCTCTCTCTCTCTGTTTTCTCTCTCTCTCTCTCTCTCTATCTCTCTTCTGTCTTCCCCCCTCGATCTCTTCTCTCTCTCTCGTGGCGGTATACGTAGTCGGTTGGTTTCTTGCGCCATTTCTTCTTATGATGGTGGGGAGAAACTCTGTTTCTTTTACCGTGTTGATAGTCGGTTTTTTTCTCTAATATATGTAATGCTTCAAGATAACGTAGGCGTTTTCGGTCCGGTGCATGGTCAATAATTTCTATGTTCTTTATAAGCTCAGCTCTTTCTGGTCTCCTGTTGTGTTTTTCCCTATAGTGAATGAAAATGGCCCCTTCTTGAAGATGACACGAGAGACCCCAGCTTTGGAGAGTCTGGTAGTGGTCATCCCGATATAAGAATGGTGGCATCCATCCACCGAGCATGTGAATTCGTAGATGACACTCCTCTTCAAAGACGTTTCTGGGGGCGCCGGGTTGTTTCTAAGAAGCAGCTGGCTGGTTTTCATGCTTTTGTAATAAATTATGAGGCTAATTTTATCACTTTTTGTAGTGGGGGAGACATTTTCACTGATTATTTTCCTTATAGCCTTTTCATCTTCCAAATATTTGTGGTGCATATGATTTTTATAAAATATTTTTATAGCTCCACTTTGGTCGTTAGTTACGGTCGTTCTTTCTTGGTGCCATTTATTTATGGAGTCCCTCGTTTGGCGTTCGACCATACGGTTTGAAAAGTTATTATTAATGAGAACTTGTGTAGACCTTTCGATCTCCCTGGTGGTTTCTCTCCATGTGGAACAGTGTGTAAGGGCGCGGCGGACGAAGGCATCTACCACCGATCTTTTATACCTGTCTGAGACAGAGAGAGAGAGAGAGAGAGAAAAAGAGAAAGAGAGAGAGAGAGAGGAGCAAACAGAGAGAGAAAGAGAAAGAGAGAGAGAGGAGCAGGCAGAGAGAGAAAGAGAGAGCGTGAGAAGGAGCGAACGAGAGAGAGAGAGAGAGAGAGAGAGAGAGGAACTTGCAGAAAGAGAAAGAGAGAGAGCAAGAGAGAGAGAAAGAGCGGAAGAAGTAGAGAGAGAAAGCGGGAGAGAACGAGCGGAAGATATATCAATTGTACAGCCTGCCGCCCAAGAGGTGGGTACCCCAACCAACACCCAACCGACGCTAATAACCCCGTCCAAACTACGTAGGTCTGAACGCCTCAGGGGGAGATTTCGTTTCCATCCAACGACCAATTAAAATCCGTTCCCACCGACCCGCCCACCGATTGTACACGACCTTGCATGCTATAAATACTTGTAAAACGTATCTTAATTCACTGTACTGTAAACTCTCATAGATGACTGCCTGTGCGCTGTCGACACGTTAGAGGAATAAACCTAAGACAAATGAAAATCTTTACATGTCCTTAGGAAACTTAATACACCAGCTACATGCTGACGAGAAAAAGATAATAAGAAGAATTGAGAAGATTCTATATAAATTAAATGCCGTTGAAACAGCTATTGTATTCAATGCTACTGCCCTCAGAGAAGGCCTCCTTCCTAATAATAATAATAATAATAATAATAATAATAATAATAATAATAATAATAATAATAATAATTGAGAAAAAAATCCTCGGTTATGTAAATTTATATATATTTAAGGAAAAAGAGGATTCAAACAGATTCCCGAAAGTTTTATATACAGATTAATCTTTAAATTGATGTACATATATGTACATAACTGTGGATTTGTTTCTCCATTTCAAAACTCATGCTACTGTGAGGTTTTTTAAATTAAACAAGTTCGAATTCACCCCACAAGTCAGAATTCGCCCACAAGTAAGAATTCGCCCACAAGTACGAATTCGCCCACAATTCCGAATTCGCCCACAAGTCCGAATTCGCCCACAAGTCCGAATTCGCCCACAAGTCAGAATTCACCCACAATTCCGAATTCACCCACAATTCCGAATTTGCTCACAAGCCCGAATTCGCCCACTATTCCGAATTCGCCCACAATTCCGAATTCGCCAAGAAGTCAGAATTCACCCATAAGTCCGAATTCGCCCACAACTCCGATTCGCCCGCAATTCCGAATTCGCCCACAAGTCAAAATTCGCTCACAAGTAATATTTCGCCCATGTCAGAATTCGCCCAAAAGTCCGAATTCGCCCACAAGTCAGAATTCACCCACAAGTCCGAATTCGCCCACAATTTCGAATTCGCCCAAGAGTCAGAATTCGCCCACAAGCAAGAATTCGCCCACAATTCCGAATTCCACCACAATTCCGAATTTGCCCACAAGTCAGAATTCGCCCACAATTCCGAATTCGCCCACAAGTAAGAATTTGCCCACAATTTCGAATTCCCCCACAACTCCGGATTGCCCACACATAAGAATTCGCCCACAATTCCGAATTCGCCCATGTCAGAATTCGCCCACAATTCGAAATTCCCCCACAATTCCGAATTCGATCCAAAAGTCAGAATTCGCCCACAAGTCCATATTCGCACAAAAGTCAGAATTTGCCCACAAGTCCGAACTCACCCAAAAGTCAGAATTCTCCCACAATTTTGAATTCGCCCAAAAGTCAGAATTCGCCCACAAGTAAGAATTCGCCCACATGTCAGAATTCGGCCAGAGGTTAGAATTCCCCAACAATTTCGAATTCCCCCACAAGTCAGAATTCGCCCAAAAGTCAGGATTCGCCCACAAGTCCGAATTCGGCCATAAGTCAGAATTCGCTCATAAATCCGAATTCGCCCACAATTCCAAATTTGCCCCCAATTCCGAATTAGCCCAAAATTCCGAGTGCCCACAATTCCGAATTCGCGCACAATTCCGAATTCGCCCAAAAGTCCAAATTCGACCACAATTCCGAATTCGCCCACAATCCGAATTCACCCACAATTCCAAATTCGCCCACAAGTCCAAATTCGCCCACAAGTCCAAATTCGCCCACAACTCCGAATTCTCCCACAATTCTGAATTCGCTCACATTTTCAAATTCACCTACAGATCAGAATTCGCCCACAATTCCGAATTCGCCCACAATTCCGAATTCGTCCACAAGTCAGAATTCGCCCACAAGTTAAATTCGCCCACAAGTCAAAATTCGCCCACAAGTTAAATTCGCCCAAAAGTCAGAATTCGCCCACAATTCCGAATTCGTCCACAAGTCAAACTTCGCCCACAAGTTAAATTCGCCCAAAAGTCAGAAGTCGCCCACAATTCCTAATTCACCCACCATTCCGAATTCGCCCACAAGTCCAAATTCGCCCACAAGTCCGAATTCACCCATAAGTCCGAATTCACCCACAATTCCGAATTCTCCCACATTTTCAAATTTGCCTACAAGTCCGAATTCACCCACAAGTCAGAATTCGCCCACAATTCCGAATTTGCCGACAAGTCTGAATTCGCCCCAAGTCTGAATTCGCCCACAATTCCGAATTCGCCCAGAAGTCAGAATTTGCCATAATTCCAAGTTCGCCCATAATTCCAAATTCGCCCACACGTCTGAATTCGCCCACCATTCCGAATTCGCCCACAATTCCGAATTCGCCCACTAGCCAGAATTCGCTCACAATTCCGAATTTGCTCACACTGTGGAGTAAATTCGTTCACACTGTGGAGTAAATTCGCCCACTTTGGAGTCATTTCGCCCACAAGTCAGAATTCGCCACCAAGTCAGAATATTTCCGATGAAGGAATATATGGAAACACTGCTCCATCCTTCCCTCCCTTCCCGTGTGGGATATGAACCCTACGCACGTGAGCTTAGATTTAAATTGACTATAGAATTTAGGCCAAAGGACTTCTGAGGCCATTCGGCGTTAAACGGAAATTGCCAGTAAAAGGTTCGAAAGGTGTAACAAGAAGAAAAACCTCTAAGCATTTGCACTATGAATCAACTGTTAGGAGAGGGTGGAAAGTAAAATGGAAGAAAGAGAATATGAAAGGAGGTACAGTTAAAGGAACTGAAAGGGTTGCAGCTAACGGCCGAAGACACGCTGTAAAGAACATTAAGTAATGCCTACAGTGCACATCATGAGGTGCACTGACTTCACTACCCTCGTACAGGGACGAGAGCTCGCAGAGGTTGCCGTAACTAGCAATGCTATAAATTAAATAAGCCAGTTGTGGGCCAGGAGGCGATTAGAGATCTTTGAGGCCTAAAACACTCGGAGTTCATTCCAGGTGGTTTCTTGTTGAATGAAAGTTGGTCGAATAAATCTTGACACCAAATCTAAACTCTGCAAGTTCCGTTCCTCTCATCGGTCGAACTATTGTTTGTTTGTATGGTGTTTTTACGTAGCATGGAACCAGTGGTTATTCAGCAACGGGACCGACGGCTTTACGTGACTTCCGAACCACGTCGAGAGTGAACTTCTATCACCAGAAACACACATCTTCAACTCCTCAATGGAATGACCGAGAATCGAACTCGCGGCCACCGAGGTGGCAGGCCATGACCATACTGATCACGCCACTGTGGCGCCATCGGTCAGGCGGCTTCTTTGCATTTGTTGACTCATTAATTAGTCCAGTAAAACAACCTTCATATAGTTCAAGAAATCCAGATATTATCCGTCCATGATCGCAACACAAAAATTGTTCAAGTTTCGACTTGCGAACAATGTAAAATCCAGTTCTATTTTACAAGATCATTTGGAATGTCAAAAATTTTTTTTCTTTTTTTTTTTTTTTCTTTTTTTTTTTTTTATTCTCGATCTCCTGAAAACATTTCGATTCATATTTTGAAGATCATCTACAATATGATCTGTCCTTCTGTTAATGAGGCCGGAGAGAAATCCTTTGATCTTTCGTCACTTGTTCGCGTCAGAGATCAAAGGCTTTTGCCTGCTTGAGTCCTCTTCATTATTTGCACTTGCTGTTCATTTACGCCTCTCTTTTTCTTAAGGTTTATCTATATAATTTTCCATTCGTTTTATATTTATTTTGCCAGTGTTCAGTTTTGTCTGTCCGTCTGCCGTCAAATCTTAAAAACTACTGAGGCTAGAGGGCTGCAAATTGGTATGTTGAGCATCCACCCTCCAACCATCAAACATACCCAATTGCAGCCCTCTATCCTCGGTAGTTTGTAATTGATTTATGGTTAATTTAGCCATAATCGTACTTCTCGCAGTGCGACAGGTACCAACAACAGGCCACCACCGGAACGTGGCTGAGTTTCATGGGCCGCGACTAAGAGTTTTATGGGGCGTGGCTGAGGCCACCACTGGACAGAAAACTCGATTGCGTTGAAGAAACTTTGGCGCATTTTTCACTTGTTTTGTATTGTAGAATGGTTTCCCGGAGAACACATAAGCTGGGAAAATAGAAAATATGTTAAAAATTCCTCTCAGCAGCGAGGCTTCTGTTTACCCAGATGTACAGAACCTGAAAAGCCAAGATTTGTAGATGCTGAGTAACCAAACAAGTTTTTGGTTTATCAGAGAATATTCGAATAGAGGAAATGTCTTTTCTCCATGTTGAGATTTAAGGGTGTATGTTTTAGATACAAAGGCGCTTCTGGGCGAAATAGTTTGGCTTTTTATACTTTGATTTCCTTCTCGAAAGAAGGATAGATAAATGAACATTTTACTATTCTGTCAATATGGAAATTAAATTTTGTTCTGAAACAAAAGTACCTTTTGGTGGAGGGACAGTTAACAACAGCTGAGAAAGTATTTTGTGTTTTAAAAAAAAACTAAATGAAAATAAACAACACAAAAAACTTAATATGGAATTGTTTTTGTGCTGTTGTTAGAATCTGTTTTTTTATAACTAGTAAGAAAAGTCGATTTTAATGAGAGAGAGAGAGAGAGAGAGGTTTAAGCTCGAGTTTTCCGTCACTAGAAGGTTTTCTAACACGTAAGCGAGTTTAATTCGTACAAATTATTTGAGTTAATGTCACAAATGAAAGTTACGGCTTGTTGACACTTGAAAGAATACTAAAATTAATAATAATGATAATAATAAGTTCATAAATTCTTTGGCCAACTAACGCAATGATAATGTCAATAAATAGTAATAATAACATATATAAAAAGGGATTATTATGACCTATTAACCATCTCTATCAAACTATCTGTTCACTAATTATGTATCTTTTATTCAAAATATATAGTTTTACTGCTGTAAGTGAAAATGCGTAACTGCTTCCTAAATAATTAAAATTACTTTCCTCAGTGCAACAGGAGGACATTTGAGTGCTTGTTGCGTACATCTACTACATTTCCTTTATTCGCCTCCGAACCTTCCAATAACCCTAAACATGCGTTGTGGTTGTTGTTGTTGTTGTTTCTTGTAGTTTTCAACGTCAAAATAAACTAACCTTTCGCAGACTTTTAAACTTCATTTCCTTGATCTATTTCCTGGAAATGCAAATAGCTTTGGGACGTTGCTCATTATCGGCAATGACAGACTCATTAAAGTAATGACAGTAAGGTAATTAATCTTAAATTAAATGGCGGTAATTAATAGTCTCTTGTTCGCCTTTTTTTTCTATATCTCTTTTCACAAGGAGTGATTATAATCTTTTACTTGTATGATTTATATCGTAGTTAGACTTTCTGCCAGAAATTAATTTTTTTTTCTTTATTCCCAACTGCTGGGTAGATAACGATCGCAAAATATTATTTTTTTCTATAATTTTCAACTTTGAACATTTAAATGGTGTATGCAAAACTCACATTTATGTTCAAAATTGCTAAAAACGATATATGAGATCAAATGAATAGTCAGTTCAATAATATTGAAGGTATTCTTTGCAAGATTTGCAGAGAAATTAGACGCTATGCAAATCATCAAAGCATTTAACAAAATTATAAACTTGCATCTATAGATTTAGAAGTCCTCATGTTGCACTTTCCACATAGGTAAAGATATGTATTGCCCTTTATGGTTTATAGTAAAGGAAAGAACGCATATCGATTCGTTGTCGAATTAGAAGAAAGTTAAGTATATTGGACCGTAAAGTTTACATATATAATATATGTATATATATATATATATATATATATATATATATATATATATATATATATATATCTATATAATATATATATATATATATATATATATACATAATAATAATATATATATATATATATATATATATATATATATATATACCATATAATATATATATAATGTGTGTGTGTGTGTAAATCATGATTTTTTGGGTGAGAAGCTTTATTTCTTCGCCATAAAGATGAAATTACTTACTCTGATCGTAGCTTCTCCGAAAGATCGGACGGAATCCGTTTGGGGGACAACTTGCTGAAGGATAAAAGACACTAGATTTTCTTTTCCTGGAAGTCCATGAATAAAATCGAAGTGGACCATCTGGCCGAGAAGGTAAAGGTTTACGCCCCCCCCCCCCCCCCCGCCCCCCCCCCCCCCCCCCCCCACCCCCCCCCACTGTAAATTGGCCCCGAGATCTTCGGCCGAGATGAGCTTCTTCTTTCTGTCGGTGGGAGAGCCTCTGGTTCCATGCATCTCTTTGCATAAGAATGAGAAGCAGCGGCATATCAGGTCGTTCATTTAGGATGCAAAAGCCCCTTCTTCTTGCAATATATTTGGTGATATATAACCGATTTCGATTGAATTATCTGTTTATTTATTTATCAAAATTATTAATTAACCGAGACACTAGATATTTCTGTTGATCGCATCTTTTTGCGTGAGAAAGAGATGCGTCATATCTGATCGTTCTTTTAGGATTCAATATTGCCACATTTGTGCGGTGTGTCTGGTGATATCTAACTGATTTTAATCTGTAGGGTCATTGAATGATCTATTTACTTATTTATCAAAAGCATTAATTTACTAAGGTATTAAATATTTCGGTTGGTAAGAGATACAGAAATTAAGACCTGTCGGTCAGTAGATTGATTTCTTGATTAGCTGACTGACAGAACGATTGGTAAAGCCACCAGAAACATTGGTTAATCATATCACGACTGCGTGCAAGG
>NC_087207.1:5921967-5924467 GCF_015104395.2 Macrobrachium nipponense
TTAGTTAAAGATTTAAGAAAATTCGTTTTTGAATGTGCTACATACTGTATATATTATATAGATTAAGATATATATATATATCGATATATATATAATTATAGAATATATATACTATATATATATAAAAATGAGATGGAGAAAAGCCAACGTAGCATCATACATTTATTTACCAAATTTTTTTCGAGACTTTTGGTCTCATCATTAGGGCTGTAAAATATACAAATATACAAATGAAAAAACAAAAAAAACTCAGTATTAATATCAATAAAAATGGAACAACCATAAACGTCTTAAATATAATAACTTAAAAAATGAACTAAAAAAAAACTAAAAAAACCAATTAACAAGTTGAACGAATGCTTAAGTTAGTACCTATCTCTGTGGAGTTAATAAACTGAGTGACGTTCTCTGGTTTGGAAAGGACGTCATCTATGCTATAAATAGAACTGTGAAAGAAGTCTGACCATTTAATGAGGGCACAAGCTGTTTGATTGTTAACGACTCCAAAACAGAGGGAGAATAGTCATTGGGCGCTTGGATGACAATGCGAAAATCCTTATAGAAAATGAGGTTTTACATTTATTACAATGTTCTCGTATGTTAGAGAATTTTTCGTTTTCAAAGTACATCCCGGGAGAGAGAGAGAGTGTGTGTGTATATGTGCGTGTAAGCGTTTTTTGTGAAGAAAATTCAATGCATTTGGAAAAGTATTGTTTACAGTTTAAATTTTGTTCTCGGTTTTCACATAAAATTCTGCAATGCAATTGAATTTGTTTAAATTTAAGCTATTGTTCTTTTTATCCTTGAAAATACGGATGCAATCACTCTAAAACGTCTTCAAATACCGTAAGGAAATGCATATTTTCAAGTATTCAATTGAGGGGAAACTTTCCTGGCCCTTAACCACGATGGATTTCGTTCCATCATAAAAAAAAGTCACCAAATTAGTTGTGGGTCAGATTTGTCCTTCTAGAGGAAACAACTACCTGAAATTTAAGAACGTGTCCTTCTCAGTTTTAAGTAAAAGAAAACTATTAAGATGGCTACATGTCTGTCCTTCTGCATTTTTCTGTCCGCCCTCAGATCTTAAAAACCACTAAGGCTAGAGGGTTGCAAACGTTCTGTATTTGAAAAAGAATGCAGCTAATTTAACGTTCTGAAACTGAATGGAAATGTTTCTTTTCATGCAATTTGTTCCTTGTTAACGTTTTTTACATTTCGATAATGATGAGGATATTTCCAGGCATTAATTGTGCCTTTTTAAAATGCTCGTTTCTGGAGCCATGAACCCTTTTTCATATCTTAGTGCAATCGCTAGAGAGCCAATAACTACATGCCTGTAGCATCTCCTTTTTCATGGAACGACTTTTGAAGGAAATGTTCCATGAAATGAGATGGGAAATCGACAAAAAGTGTTTGTCGGGGATGGGGATGCAGAATACTATGTTAATAATAATAATATTACTTAATTCATCACGATTTAGAGAGAGAGAGAATTTTTTCTGAATGCGTGACCTCTGAGATTCAGAGAGAGAGAGAGAGGAGAGAGAGAGAGAGAGAGAGAGAGAGAGAATCCAGATCATCAATAACCCAACTGAGATGAATTCAGAAGATATTCTCTCTCTCTCTCTCTCTCTCTCTCTCTCTCTCTCTCTCTCTCGCTCTCTCTCTGGATCTCATCTTCAATCCAGTAATGTCCATTAATAGATAACCCAATAAATTGCCTGAGATCACTTGCTCGCGAGGCTTAAATACTATCGTTAGTTTACAGAGAGAGAGAGAGAGAGAGAGAGAGATCGAGAGAGAGAGTGAGAGGAAAGAGAGGGGGGGGGGGGGGGGGGGGGGGGAGGGTATCAATTTTAGCAAAGCCAGCTTCTAATTAATTACATAACGGGAGTCGCACTGCCTTGAAACCTCGCAGGCAAACAAGAATCACTGCAACCTTCGCTGTATCAGCCAAGATGGACGACGAGGGTGAGGGACATCGTAGCTATTACGGGGAGCAGAAGGACATCAAAGACCTTCCCTTTCCCTGTATGTATCTGAATTACAACTGTGTGTATATATATAATTAATTACTTGGATTTTTCTGTCGTTGTATATTTGATCTGGGTCAGTTTCCTCTGATACTCGTCAGGACACCCTTGCACGTTGAAAATACTTCTTCAACAACCTGTTAATAACTTATTCATTTCGTTGCTAAAATGCACACAGATTTAGATCATACATCGCTTAAAGAAATATAAGAAACCATTTTATTTTAGGTATTTGAAAAGAAAGCTTGTATTAAAAAGAGACCTCAGCAATCAAGGATTTCTTACTCTCTCTCTCTCTCTCTCTCTCTCTCTCTCTTCTCTCTCTTATGAATAGATACATGCAAAAGAACTTACATAGAATTAAAAGTATTGCCCTCTCTCTCTCTCTCTCTCTCTCTCTCTCTCTCTCTCTCTCTCTCTCTCTCTTGTGAATAGATACATGCAAAAGAATTTAAATAAAATAA
>NC_087207.1:5929467-5934467 GCF_015104395.2 Macrobrachium nipponense
GGTATTTATAGTGTGGGGTTCCGGGTTGCATCCTGCCTCCTTAGGAGTCCATCACTTTTCTCACTATGTGCGCTGTTTCTGGATCACACTCTTCCGAATGAGTCCTGGAGCTACTTCAGCCTCTAGTTTTTCCAGATTCCTTATCAGAGATCTTGGGATCGTGCCTAAGTGTTCCTATGATTATGGGTACAATTTCCACTGGCATATCCCAATATCCTTCTAATTCTATTTTCAGGTCTTGATACTTATCCATTTTTTCCCTTTTTTTCCCTCTTTCCTTTCTTCCAACTCTGGTGTCCCATGGTATTGCGACATCAATGAGTGATACTCTCATCTTGATTTTATCAATCAACGTCACGTCTTGTCTATTTGCGCGTATCACCCTATCTATTCTGATACCATAGTCCCAGAGGATCGTTGCCTGATCGTTTTCTATCACTCCTTCAGGTTGGTGCTCGTACCATTTATTACTGCAAGGTAGCTGATGTTTCTTACACATGCTCCAGTATAGGGCTTTTGCCACTGAATCATGCCTCTTTTTGTACTGGTTCTGTGCAAGTGCCGGACATTCGCTTGCTATGTGGTTTATGGTCTCTTTTTTTCGTATTGCACTTCCTACATATGGGAGAGATGTTATTTCCATCTATCGTTCTTTGAACATATCTGGTTCTTAGGGCCTGATCTTGTGCCGCTGTTATCATTCCTTCACTTTCTTTCTTGAGCTCTCCTCTTAGTAGCCATTGCCATGTGTCATCGCTGGCTAGTTCTTTAGTCTGTCTCATATATTGTCTGTGCATTGGTTTGTTGTGCCATTCCTCTGTTCTGTTTGTCATTCTCTTGTCTCTGTATATTTCTGGGCCTTCGTCTACTTTTATCAGTACTTCTTCCCATGCACTCTTGAGGCACTCGTCTTCATTGGTTTTGATATATTGCCCCAGTGCTCTGTTCTCGATGTTGACGCAGTCCTCTATACTTAGTAGTCCCTCCCTCCTTCCTTTCGTTTTATGTATAGTCTGTTATTATTATAGTCTGTTATTATTATTATTATTATTATTATTATTATTATTATTATTATTATTATTATTAATTATTATTATTAGGTACGTGAAATTTTCAGCTATTATTTCACATATTCATATTTTTTTTAAAAGCCGCTATTATTATTATTATTTTTATTATTATTATTATTATTATTATTATTATTATTATTATTATTATTATTATTATTATTATTATTATTATTATTATTATTAGCGTTTGGTCAAGTTCAGCTAGGAACAATAACATCAATTTCCGAAAGAATGGAAAGGACAGAATGCCCATGGGAGTTTATTTGCAGTTAATTTAGAAACATTCCCCCTGGAATTGGACATTTGTGTTGAAGGTAGCAAGAGACAAAAAAATAAAATAAAAATAAAATAAAATAAATAAAAAGAGGGGAATCTGTCTGAGGGGAAAAACTCTTCCTTTCCAAATCCCACGCAGAAAGCGTGCTGATGGAGAAAGTTTTTATAGGAAAGTGTTGACCCAGCCCGCACCAGTACTTGATTCAGGTCTCGCAAACTTCTGCAGAGCACTGAAATAGCGAATGGGTCTTTCCTTCTCTGCTCACAGAAGACATCAAATTCCTTTGGTAACAGATGAATGGCCCCGGATGGAAAAAATGTAAAGGGTCGCCAGTTGGTTCTGGTTATTAATCTATAAAGGGGGTAGATACTGTATTTGCACGGGAAGTTTTCTCCCAAAGCTCTACCTACATCTATTTTTAGAATGAGAATTTAATTAAGAGGATAAATCTTAGCGAAATCCTTCGTTGACGTCCATTATAACCCCTTTTGTTCCTTTTACTGTACCTCCTCTCATAGTCTCTAGTCTCTTTTATCTTACTTTCCAACCTCTCCTAACAATTGATTCATAGTGCAACTGCCAGGTTTTCATCCTGTTACACCTTTCAACCTTTTACTGTCAATTTCCGTTTCAGTGCTTGGCCTTTGGCCTAAATTCTATAATTCAATTCAGTTTTAGGTTATCCGTGAAATCCTTACATCAAGAGGAAACTCAGGCCCTATTATTTCAACCGTCCAACCTCTTCAAGCCGTCTCTATTCTCGCCCCTGTTCAGAATGGCCCCCCCGCCCCCCACAACCCCTCTCCCCACCACTCAACTTTTCCTTTCAGCGTCTGCACTCTCTAATTGTAGTTCGTCGTTGGAAGAGTGCTTTTCGCTCTCGGCTACTAGTCCGGTGGTCCGAAGTTCGATTCTCGGCTCGGCCAACTCGGAGTCAGAGGAATTTATTTCTGTTGATAGAAATTCATTTTTCGATATACAATAAGCTGTAGCTACCGTTGCTGCGTGGCCAATTGGTTCCTAGCCACGTAAAAATATCTAATCCTTCGGGCAGCCCTAGGAGAGCTGTTCATCAGCTCAGTGGTCTGGTTAAACTGAGATATACTTAACTTTTAACCACCTCACCTCTCAAGCTTTATGCTCATTTCAGAAGTGGATGTTACGGGCAGTCTCTCATACCTTTTTATCTTGTAAGACATTTAGCCCTGTGCCACGCACTTTCTTGGTCAGATGTTAATTAAAACACCCTTCTTTCTATTTAATAATATGCGTTCTTGTCTGCGCGTGTGTTTGCTCGACTGCATTCTCGTCTGTCTCCGTGACTCATTTTCCATTCTTCATCACACGAATCTGCGAGCGTGTGACATGTCTGCCTATTATCTGTTTTTCTGATTCGCTGTCACTCAGCTCATCTGAATATTATTCCTGCTGTAACGGCTACACTTCAGCGTCATAATAATATTAAATACCCAGTTTGGTTGGTTCCTTTCGACGTATTCTCCTCGTCAGCTAAGGCTCCATCTCACGAAAGCTGATTTCTGTCCCTGCCAGAGTCAATTTACGTTTTTCGTCGAAAGATCTAGTTACTCAATACTTGAATGCAAGAATTTGAATGATTATAACACATTTAAAGTGAAAGAAAATAAAAATAAAAAAAATGAGAACGAAAATTGACATTGATGATGTAGCTATGAATATATATGTATACTCACACACACACACACACACACAGATATCTATATATATATATATATACTATATTATATATATATATATATATATTATATAATATCTATCAACCTCTACTCCAACCTCAGCTTCGTATCCCAAGAAACCATATTACTGCTATCTTCATCAAGTGAATTTAATGCCGTTTATTTTACGACGAATGCCAGAAACCTCTCAATAACCCAGAGCAGATTTTCTCTTTTCCATAAACAAGATGTAATATGAACTTCATATCACCATTTGCGGGAAATATTTTGAATAACAACTTGCTGAGTAACTGAGAATCACGTAAAGGATAACAATTCTTAAATTAAATTCATAACTTTAAAAATATGAGAGAGAGAGAGAGAGAGAGAGAGAGAGAGAGAGATAGAGAGAGAGTAGAGAGAGAGAGAGAGTTTATTATGAGATCTCCAATCCTTTGAAGACCGATTGATTTCACAAGAAGGATATTAGACAGCCATATTGGATATGTGTGTCTCGAGCTTTGAAAAGAAATGTAGGTTCGCTCAAGGTGGGCACAGCTGAATATTAAGGAAAAGGAGGTCGGGAGTGATTCTGGAATGTGTAGATGACAATACACAGGTGCCTTTGTATAAGATATAAGTGGAATGCTCGACTCGAAAGTCGTTGCTTTATAAAAGAATTAGGGATGAATCGTAGAAAGACGATACTTCATGTATATATATATATCCTAATATAATATATATATATATATACTATATATATATATATATATATATATATATGCATAACTGAATCACGAAAGTTAGGAACGTGATAAATCCATAAATAAAGATAAATGCCACGAAGGAAAAATAAACGAAGGAGGTCTGCAAGATCTTTCGACTTTAAAAGTCCTTTACCCTGAGCAGATTCTGACATAAATACGAGAAAAGACAATACAAGAAGATTCGTATAACTGACAGATAGGGATTATAAAGAGATTAGTACCTAGAATCCGACACACCTGGAAGATAAGAAACCTTCCCAAACAAGCATAAACAATGGGTGCAATTAAAGGTTTAAGACAATCATCTCAGATACAATTTCCAAACAATTAAAGGATTATAGGTGACAGCTATTCAGAACTTGGTAAACAAAACCATATTCAACCAATACATGACAGACATACAATACAACAAAAATTGATAAACTCTAAGGCAACTGATTTTTATTTAAAGTCAGTAATTATATCTTTGAGGTCATTCTTAAACATGTTAGAGTACAAGGGTCTAGATGAAAAAGGCCACGACTAACATTGAAGATTTCGTGATAAGACATCTGACCATGCAATACGAACTATCAATTTATTTTTCCTTCGTGGCATTTATCTTATATATATATTATATATATATATATTATATATATATAATATAATATATATATATTTATAATATATATATATTAATATCATACATACATATATAAAGGTATAAGCCCCGAAGGAAAGTGAAACACTGGAGTACCTGCAAATCCTTCGTGATTCAGTTATACATATACATATATGTATATATGAAAGAAACGACCTTGTCTGTTTCCTGATGAGATCTGGAATCAGGGTATTGCTAACTTCATTTCAGGGAGGAAAAAACCAAAGGAATATGGTTTTGAAATTCGTTTCCGTTAGGACTCGAAGTATAATGATCTCGTAGGAGGCGCTGCAATGAGATCATTATTACTCTCGGTGTAAATAATCAGATAGAGAGAGAGAGAGAGAGAGAGATGATGGGGAGAAATAAACGATCAATTACGACTATTCAATATCCCAAATAGGATCTTTTATTTACAAATCGCAAATCCCATTCCTATATGATCCTATGCGCAAGAATGGCCTAAAATTGTTCCCGAAGTGAGATGCCATCCTTAAGAAACGACTTCCAATAGGGAATTGAGAGAAGAACGAGAAGATATAGAGAAGAAAC
>NC_087207.1:5937554-5955054 GCF_015104395.2 Macrobrachium nipponense
TTTGTAATCGACTTGTTTGTTATGAATTTGCTTACATTTTGTATATTAATAATAATAATAATAATAATAATAATAATAATAATAATAATAATAATATAATAATAATAATAATAATAATAATGGTCAGTTTGAAGTAAATATATTTTCCCGTTTTTTTGGTATACTTCCTTTCATTTATACTCTTTTCTTCATCTTACTTTCTACCCTCTCCTGTCACTTGATTCCACAATGCTACTGCTTTAAGGTTTTCCTCCTGTTAGCCTTTCAAACCTTATACAGTCAATTTCCATTTCAGCGCGCTGACCTCATAGGTCCTAGTGCTTAGCCTTTGGCCTGAATTTTATATTCAACTTAACTCAAACTCATTACGAAAAAACAAGAGGTAAGCGAGCAAGCTACGTAATATAAGTCGGGTGGGCTCAGTAATCTGTTGTTCTGCTCAGCTGCTGTTTCACAACAGTTTTACAGCTCTATTTCGATGTTCCATTTGCATATTATGAATAATTCGAGATTTTTACAGTTTGTTTAGGGAAATTAGGGGAAGATGATTCTCCAACCGAAAACTGAGATGCAATTTTTTTTTTTTTTTTTTTTTTTTTTTTTGTTTGTCTCCCGTAGCTAGGTATTATTATCGTATTTCATTCTACGTTCTGTTATTGCCGTATGCTGTTCGCAAATTTAAAACTCAAGGGAGAGTTGGAATGACTTCTCTCTCTCTCTCTCTCTCTCTCTCTCTCTCTCTCAAGACAGACAGTACACACCAGCATATTCTGTTCCTCTCTATACTTATTATTTTAGCCTCGATGTATTTCGATCAGATAAGTATTTACCTATTTCTGTTTGCTGCTAGATTCAGATTATTACTTTTTTATATATATTTTACTCTATCGTTTTTGCTTTTCATTTACCTATTACATAAAGCCTAACCATAAGCAAATAACAAAATTAAGAAGCGTGTAAAGCTTTGTCTGTCCGTCCGCCCTCAGGTCTTAAAAACTACTGAGGCTAGAGGGCTGCAAATTAATAAGGCGACCATCCACCCTCCAATCATCAAACGTACTGAATTCCAGCCATCTACCCTCAGTAGTTTTTATCTTATTTATGGTTAATGTTAGCCATACTCGTACTTCTGGCAGCGCTATAGGTACCAAGAACATAGGCCACCACCGGACCGTGGCCGAGTTTGATGAGCCGTATCTGAGGCCACCACCGTGCAGAAAACTCTATTGCGCCGAAGTTTTTTTTATATTTGTTTCTATCTTGTGTCCGCCCTTCGTCTATTATATTATCAATAAGAAATGCCAGTCATATCCAAATATTCATCCCGTTATAGCAGATTCACATCAACCGTGCATTTGATGTCTAGGCCTGTCCCTTACGACGCTCCTGATTGGCTGTTGATATGCAAATCACAGGGTTGGAAACTCTCAGTCTCTCTCGAGAGAGTTCATATGGGTAGGATGTATGTTCCATCTCTCCTGAGGGATACTTTTGAAAGACGTATCTCTAAAGAGGTGGAACATACATCCTGCCTATGTAAACTCTCTCGAGAGACTGAGCATTTCCAGCCCTGCGATTGGTTTATCAAGAGTCAATCAGGATCGTCGTAAGTGACTGGCCTAGACATCAGTTGCACGGTTGATGTGAATCTAGTATAGTTATATCTCCACCCGGGCGTTAAACAACAAAGCTTGTTTACTGAACGATTAACATCAACAGATCTCTGTCCTCTCCCGAAACAAACGACTGACTCTCACGATTGTTTGCTCGAGATTCTCTGTGTAAACAACAATCTCTGTAGTCGAAATAATGTCGAAATTTACCGAATTATCAAAGAAATGTAAAGTAAAACAAAAATGGTGGTTGGTGAGGAATTTGCTTATGTAAGAAGATATCATTTGGAAAAAAACTTTTTTAAAGTAGGATAGATGATAAATTATTCTTACCAATATATATATATATATATATATATATATATATATATATATATATATATATATATATATATATATAATGTGAAATCGAGATATATATTAAATAAAACTCATTAAATAAAAAATCTGACAAATGGAAAAGTTCTTTCTTACTTAAGGCAATGGTAAATTATTCATTTTTATAAATTTCGATTATTTAATCCTGTTTCAAAATAATAGTTCTCGACACGAGTGCGCCATAACAGTTACTGAAGTCTTTCAATTGATGAGATGCAAAATGACTGATAGGTGTAGACGGCAAATGGAATATTGTTGTTATTCGTTTTAATATCACAGCTTAGGTTATGAAACACAAATGAAAGAAATTAGCACATGGCACCGTAATTACTTAACGGTAAGAAATACCTTCTAAAATAATAAGCAGAAGAAGTATGGCTTTGGGGGATATTTTTATTCTCTTGTCTGTTTAGGGCCTTTTCCTGGTGTGGAAAACGGCTTCAGAATAAATATATTCACACACATGCAGTGCGTGTGTGTGTATGTGTGTGCGCGCGTGTGTGTGTGCAATTTCCTTGAATATTTCTAGTACTCTCAAAATTCCATATCAGTAAAATGTTTTTCGCAGAGGAAATGGAAAATGTTTTCTTTGCTGAGTAATTCCTCTCTCAATTTCCTGTTTTCCTTCAGGTGATAAAAATCCCTGTAGTATAGCGATGGTTCACGAACATCCCCCGAACACCCCCCTACCCCGCCCGCCCCCTCACCACTCCCCCCCCGCCCCACCCCACCAGCCACACCGCCATGACGTTGGTTGCGAGGAAAGGGCCAAATGGAATTCGGGTTTTGAGAATCGAACAAACAAAAACACAAGCATATATATACATATAATATATATATATATATATATATATATATATATATATATATATATGATATATATGCTTGTGTTTTTGTTTGTTCGATCTCAAAACCCGAATTCCATTTGGCCCTTTCTCTCAACCAACGTCATGGCGGTGTGGCTGGGTGGGGTGGGGCGGGGGGGGAGTGGTGAGGGGGCGGGCGGGGTAGGGGGATGTTCGTGAACCATCGCTATACTACAGGGATTTATATATATATATATATATATATATATATATATATATATATATACACACACATATATATATAAGTGAGGCAATTGTACTCTTGTTTTTATCGTACTATGGCGGTATTTGAAATTTTTTCTCCCAACATAATAATATGTGATTATGTAGTATAGTAGATCGTAAACGAATTTCAGTCTTTAGAGTAGATCTCGGAGTCCAAAAGTCCGGCCACCCCTGCCATAAAGGGCGAGAAGAGATACGCACGTATAATTTGTAAGCTTGTCAGAATTGGTTTGTTTACTGCTTATAAAGACCATCGAAGTTGTAACCTGCAGGCGGTAGATTTATGGAGTTTTTGATGGAAATAGCACCAGAACAGCTCGGGCATGCCAGTTCCATACGAAATATGAAGTAGGTCAAATGAGACTATTTGGAATGACTGAAAATGAAAATATTTAATTAAGATATAGTTTCCTGGCCGTAGTTACTTGGTAAGACGTGAAGAATTCTAATCATAACTAAACATCCACAAACTAATAAAGGTTAAGATTGGTGACCGAGTCAGTACTTTGCAAAGACATAAAACATTGTTAACATCAATTACAATGAAACTACGATGAAAAATCAAATCAGAGTTTTCTCAAAAATATTTTCTAATAAGAAGGCATAAACATATAACTTAATATCTGCTTATGTTTCTTCCATCAAAGCTTCACAGCAAAAACATTGTTAACATCAACTACAAGAAAACCACACTTCAGAATCAAAATGTCTTCGTTAAAAAAAAAAAAAAAAAAAAAAAAAAAGACATTTTCTAATAAGAAGACAAACTTTTAACTAAATATCCGCTTATGTTTCCTCCATCAAAGCTTCACAGCAAAAACATTGTGAACATCAACTACAATGAAACCACAATTCAAAAAAGACAAAAATTTCTTCGTTAGAAAAGACATTTTCTAATAAGAAGACATAAAAAATATGTTTGACTTAATATCCGCTGATGTTTCCTCCACCAAAGTTTCCCGACATTAATTCTGTTCCTTTTTCCGCAGGAGACGGGAGTGACAGCTGCAATATCTCCCACCAATCGGATTTTATGCGTTGATATCCTGACGTAAATACCGTTAGGACTCTCAGGAGCCGGGCGGAGGAGAGTGGGAGGTTTCCTGGAGATGTTTTCGAGTTAGGTAAACTAAGGAACCTCCGTAACGAGGCTATAATAATGACTGTTACAAGCTACAGTAGTGTTAAAAATACATTGTTGTGCAATGCTAAAAATGACTAGGAGAGACTTTCGGATACGGAAGAGGGATACGGAGCAGTATCCGAAAGTCTCTCCTAGTAATGTTTAGCATTGTACAAAAATATATTTTTAACACTACTGTGGCTTGTAATTGTCATTGTGATATTATCATTACTGTCAGTATTATCAGTAGTAGTGACTATCAGTATTATCAGTAGTAGTAGTGTAGTAGAGTTCTTTGTACAAAAAAGGAAAGTTCTCCATTACATATTGTTCGATAGCTTGAAGAGTTTTACATTTACAAATGGTTTAGGTTTTACAAATGAAATACTATAACTTCTCAAAATACGTGAAAAAAATTGTTTTGGGCCGATCGTCCTTTTTTTTTTGTGTTTTGTGGCGAAAGTTGGTGACCTTGATTTTGCAGGTGGATGCTTGAAGGCCCAATCGGTGCCCCCACTGTATTAATAGTAATGGTAAGTTTGTCTTTATCGTTATTCCAAGACTCGTAATAATACTGATTAGTTGAAAAAGTAATGGCAGAATTTCGATGGTTTTGGAACAAGGCGAATAAGTCCCATCGCTCCCCGAATGTGTATCAATTCAAGTTCTTTGCCAGTTAGGAAGACTATGATGGCTTTGTTATGCTTCAAATGTCTTAATGTAGACAATAAATAAGAGACCGACTTGATCGATGCTCCGTCGTGATGTTATCATATAGGCATGGGCCTGCTTGGCAATCTGTAGACACAAGGGAGGAAGTGCTTTTTCTTCAGATATTGAGATTCCTTCCCTTCTCTGTCTCTCTCTGTCTCTCTCTCTCTGTCTCTCTGTCTGTCTGTCTGTCTGTCTCTTCTCTCTCTCTTCTCCTCTCTCTCTCTCTCTCTCTCGTCTGTCTCTCTCTCTCTCTGTGAGCAAGTACGAATACACGTAAGTGAACTGACAAACTGCTTTCCTTTTATCTTGTAATGCCTAAGCCAAGTCACGTAACAACCTAATAAGTAGACCGTTGAGCATTTGATACGAATGATTTCATGACGGGGAAATTTCGATAGAAATTACGTTTCGTGATATAATTTTCTAAATCAGGTTTTCCTGTGATATCCATTGATTGCCTGGCTTTCCCTAGCTCTCTGTCTCGCTGTATGTATGTATGTATACACGTATATTTATGTTTATCTATACATACTCTCACACAAACACAAACATTTATCTATATCTATATCTATCTATCTATCTATCTATCTATCTATCTATCTATCTATCTATATATATATATATATATATATATATATATATAATTATATATAATATATATATATATATATATATATATATATATATATATTATATTATATATCATATATATATATATATATCATATATATATATATATATATATATATATTTTAATATATATATATTTATATATATATATATTATATACACGTATATATACACTTACGAATTTTTATCACATCTCACTGACATTTTACAGACACGAACATGAAGCTACAGATATTTAATATTCAATTCGCTCGGCCTATGACATGATAGCGAAGGGGAATTATAATTGAACAGGTGGTTCGTCACCTGGCGGGCTCGAACTAAGGAATCCACTCTGTGTGTGTGTGTGTGTGAATTTTTGTCACTTACATTCACTGTTGTTCTCACTTACTTTCACTATTTTTCTTGATAAATCATTGTTCTCATTCTACCCTCAGCACCTAATTATATGTCTTGTGGTCGGTCAACGTGATAAGTAGCAGCCAGGGTACAAAGACATTTCGCTACCAACGACATTCCAAACGGCTCACTGAGGACCTTAAAATGACTAATGCTTCTGGAGCCACACTTCCTAAATGAGTAGACACAAAGGTAGTTAGTCGTTTGACATTTTTTTTTATTCCTCTGTTGCGACTCACGTCAGTCAACTAATAACCATATTCCTCATTCCATGCCCAGATGGGATGGGTGATTGCAGCAGTTTTAAATGAAGTGTATCTAAATCTCTCTCTCTCTCTCTCTCTCTCTCTCTCTCTCTCTCTCTCTCTCTCTCTCTCTCCTAATCATTTTTTCCAGAACAGCGGAGATTTTGAAAAAAAAAATAGCATAATCATAGAAATATTAATACGACGTCAGTCGCTCTTTCGAGGAGAAATGTAAACATTTATAATGCAGGGAAGCTTCCCTCAGTGATTTTGCTTCATATATGATATTTCAAAGGTTGGAAATATACTTAGGGTATGTTATTTTTTTTATGAACTTTTATGCACCATTTTCTGTGGTAATTTTTGTCAAGAGAAATTTGCTTCGAATGTAAAAATATTGAGTAAGGTTTCTGGGAATTACTTACCCCTTCGTAATTACCAGAAATTGGTATGAAATGCTAAAAAAAAAAAAAATCCTGGAAATGATTTACTGATAAATTTATTCTTTAGGAATTAGAACACTTTTCACAGATTTTCCCATGAGGCTTACATTATCAGCACACAGATATTCAAATTACCATTATTATTATTATTATTATTATTATTATTATTATTATTATTATTATTATTATTATTATTATTATTATTATTATTATTATTATTATTATTATTATTATTCTGTTGAATAAAATGGCAGAATTCAGCGAATTAATCTTTTATATTATCTTTTCTATTTGTCAAAGAATAAAGAAATAGAAAAGAAAAGATAATATGTAAGATTAATTCGCAGAATTCTGCCACTTTAATCAACAGAATTTGTTTAAAAGAAGGTCTTATTCTAATCAATTATTATTATTATTATTTTTTTTTTTTTTTGCTCTAGCACAGTCCTCCAATTCGACTGGGTTCCGGGTTGCATCCTGCGTCCGTCCTTAGGAGTCCATCAGTTTCCTTATTATGTGCACCGTTTCTAGGATCACACTTTTCTGCATGAGTTCTGGAGCTACTTCAGCCTCTACTTTTTCTAGATTACTTTTCAGGGAACTTGGGATCGAGCCTAGTGTTCTTATGATTATGGGTACAATTTCCACTGGCATATCCCATATCCTTCCTATTTCTATTTTCAGGTCTTGATACTTATCCATTTTTTCCCTCTCTTTCTCTTCAACTCTGGTGTCCCATGGTATTGCGACATCAATGAGTGATACTTTCTTCTTGATTTTTTCAATCAACATCACGTCTGGTCTATTTGCACGCATCACCCTATCTGTTCTGATACCATAGTCCCAGAGGATCTTTGCCTGATCGTTTTCTATCACTCCCTCAGGTTGGTGCTCGTACCACTTATTACTGCAAGGTAGCTGATGTTTCTTGCACGGGCTCCAGTGGAGGGCTTTTGCCACTGAATCATGCCTCTTTTTGTACTGGTTCTGTGCAAGTGCCGGACATTCGCTTGCTATGTGGTTTATGATTTCATTTATCGTATACACTTCCTACATATGGGAGAGATGTTATTTCCATCTATCGTTCTTTGAACATATCTGGTTCTTAGGGCCTGATCTTGTGCCGCTGTTATCATTCCTTCAGTTTCCTTCTTTAGCTCTCCCCTCTGTAGCCATTGCCATGTGTCATCGCTGGCTAGTTCTTTAGTCTGTCTCATGTATTGTCCGTGCATTGGTTTGTTGTGCCAGTCCTCTGTTCTGTCTGTCATTCTCCTGTCTCTGTATATTTCTGGGTCTTCGTCTATTTTCATCTGTCCTTCTTCCTATGCACTCTTGAGCCACTCGTCTTCACTGGTTTTCAGATATTGCCCCAGTGCTCTATTGTTCATGTTGACGCAGTCCTCTATACTTTTTAGGGCTATTGCCTTGTATAGTAAGGCGCCCTATGAGGTAATGTTAGACTTGCGATAATCTTACGCTAAGTCGGTTGGTATTGCACTTCCATATTCAATGGAGTGTCTTGGGGTTTGTAGATCATTTACGAAGTCGGTATTATCTTCTTTGGTTATGACGACGATGTGTTAAACTCATGATGATTCGGTGATGAGGTGAGGATCTAGTAGAAACCACGAAGTACAAAAATACTTATATTCTCTGAATTTACATGGTGAAGATCAGGTATGATTGTACAAGTCTTTTAATGACGATAGCTTGATCGCTTCTGCCAATGATGATGGCTAATTCTCTTCTCTCTACATGATAAAGCTTAGGTAAAGAGGTTCAGGTCTTCTAATGACGATAGCTAACTCTATTCTGCCTCTACTACCATCTCCGTTACCAGTCATAAAGGAACAGACAGTAGCTCGAACATATGAACATACAATCAGATGACATAGTTACATATGAACATACAATCAAAATGAGACACACTACAGATCAGGTAGACCGTTTGAATTATAGGTCACGGTGTTTGTCTCAAGCAGGGAGCTTGGACTAAAGTTTATAAACAATTGAATGACCACAGATGACGGCATGTTATCTTAGCCTACTTTTATTGTATACGTCATCTTTAGCGTCTCTAGTCTGATCACATTCCTGCAAGCAATCTGGTTGACCTCTTTAGTTTTAGTCTTTTATATATATGGACTAACATTCCATATTTTTATTATGTAAACACTTACATTAGCTCGGTCAGCTACCAAAACCAACTACTGAATATTACTCAAACTTGACTTGCATTTGACTTATAGGAGTGTGATATAGACACTATGTGAATATATATAGATATATAGAATGTACTTATAAGTAAACAAAATTCATGGTGTACACAAATACAGATTCAAGTAATAAAATATTAGACATAATATGCATATAATATTCGTAAATAATAGTGATCACGTGATATATATACTGATACAGTTTTTCACTTCATCTCTTTAAGATACATATGCTACAGAAAATACTAATGTACTCTGATAATTGCATAGAAACAAAGATTAACATGATAAAAATCATATTTTAACTGATAAAAATTTCATATATGAATTGATAAAATTATTAATGTTTATGCTGATTGATTCGTTGATTTTTATGCTAACTGGTATATATCTGATTCATTAATCCATATACTAACTCATATATAACTGCAGATATTGGTAAGATAAAAGGTAACAGATTGATTATAGGCTACCTGATTTGTTTATACATATGTATATAGATTCATATAATTATGATTTATATATATGTGCACTTTAAATAGATTCCTATTGCGTACACGCAAAGATATATTTTGATTCTGTTATTTATGATCATTTATATATAGATTCCTATTGCGTACACACAAAAATATATTTCGACTCTGTTATTTATGATCATTTATATATAGGATACATGATACTTAATATATATAGGATACATGACCGAAGTTATACTACTTCACATTTAACTAGCGTTCGAACAACTTTTCGTCCATTACACAGTTCCAGACAACCACCTATAGCCAAATGAAAGGGCCAATTTCAAATGGTTAAAACAAGGAGAAAATTTGCCTGGGCGGGGTCCAACGTTCTATTTTGCGCTCATACTTGTTCTCTGCATCCTAAGCCACACGAATACGTTCGCAATGAATAAAATCATCCCCAGTACGAGTCCTTCGCCAGCAAAGTAGAGTTGAAGATCCTTCGGGTCGTAATTGTCGGAAGTATGTCCCTTTTGTAGTCGATTTCCGACAGCCGCCGGAGCATTCCGCATTAAAACCAGATTAACGACGGGATACGGGTGTCGGTTGAAGAAGTCCATGATGGTGCTTATTCCTTTCACATTGTAGGCGGTTGTTACTTGACTGTAGTCGTCCGCTGCGACGAACGATTTTTTTTTTTTTTGAAGTTGCGATGTGAAACTCTCGTACTGCAGGATACTGTAACCAGGTTCCATTAATCAGCCTGCAAGTGAAAATTATACTTGTCACAAGGGCAAAGTAAATTCAGACGACATCCAAATACAGGGAGGGGAGAGCCATTAAGACCAGACTTAACCCACATGAATTCGCTGATATTTTATGGAATTCAAAAGAGAGCTGTACAAACTTTTTTTATCCATGGCATTAATAATGAGTGAACCTATTCAGGTCTCTGATGACTGTAAAAATATCCATAATTATAAAAAATAAACAGATATCAATACGAATCCCAAAGAAAATTCGATATTATTGGTAGTAAGTTACTAGACAAAGAAGTGGAAAACGGAGCTATTTGTAAGATTGCCAGGCAACATAAGAGTCAAAGAGAATATTAATCATGATTCTGTATTTCTCTATGCTAACTGAAATTAAGTTGTGCCCCTGATCCTATGTGCCCCTAACAAGTTTCATATTCAATTTTCTCGCGCGCATCCTCTGAGGTTAATTTTTAAACTTTATTAATAGGCTAGAGATGCAACGAAAGAACCCACTATGTAACTAATTTCTATATAAACTTTGGGTTTTTTCAAGAAAATGTGACATTTTCCCATGAATGTGATTTACTTGGATTGTAATAAGCTAATGTTGCAAGTAAATTTTTCATATCCATGACTTGATACTTCTAAATGTCCGTTTATACCAATGTCTTAAGCTGAATTATTGACTCTAATTGTCTATGAGGTTCAGAAAAAATTAATTCATTTTGATGTTATAGAAATTCTATTTGCTTATTTTGTTTATTAATTTTAAAATGATTGCGATTCCTTAACCAAGTTTGCATTGCAATGCGGATAAGAATAAATTATGGCTATGTATGTCATCATGACCCATGAACCACATGTGAAGTTCATGAGCTAAGCATTCCTTTCTCCAGTCAATCTGCTTCGCAAGCGGTTTATTGAGGTTGCGGTTTATTGAGGTTATAAAGAACAATGATTAGTCGGCAAACGCGACAGGCATCTTCTAGACTGATGACGTCGTCACCAGCTTAAGAGTTAGGTTACTTGCTGTAAAAGAAACGACTTAGTATAAATTTTTTTGTTTTTTGTTTTTTAATAGTCGACCCACACGAAAAGAATGTCTGAAAAAAAAAAACAGTACCAAAATTGAACAATATATTAGTTTCATGTTGGAAATCTGCATGATTGTAAAATAAATGTAGTTATGTTAAATTAAATATTCCTTATTCAAACTAATGAAAAAGGTTTCCATACAAATTCTATATATATTATTAGCCCTGTATAAGATTCATATAGGATTATTCCATAGATAACATTTTCACTTCTAGACTTCCTGACTTTAAAATCTCTTTTATTTTATTTTATTTTATTTATTTATTTTTTTACTGCGAATATAAATCACCGGGACAGACAATATGTCAGTAGGTTTTGATATGTGTTTGAACTTTTAGCTTATTTGTCATTACTAAAGCGTTAAGTTAGAGTTTAAATCTTTACGCATATATATTTGGATATTTAATTAACCTATGGTTACGTTTTTGCTTATTGATTTTATCGTGATTCCTTTTTTGTTATAATTTGTAACCCTTCCGACTTCTTACGGAGTGTATTATATCGACTCCACTTGTATCCATATTTATTTTATTTTTTATATTTATTACTTATATTTTTTTATTTTTATATATAATTTGATAAATTAATGGTTGGCTTGAATATGTGTAAAAGTGTTCTAGCGGCGTACCGTATAAGGCTACTTCGGTATCATTCCTACAGATACGAGATATGAATGATAAAGGTATTTAAAACCGCGAGAACCGCTATAATCCAGTTCGGATCCAATATCACGAGTTGTAACTCGTAAGACATTGACACTTTCTTATTTATCTCTTATTCTACCAAACCGATTGACTGGGTGATAAAATATATTATTGGTTTTCTTAATGGATAGGAATTCACACAATGGGTTATGGAGATTATTATTGATTTACACCACCCGAGTCACAGATTATTGTGTTGAATTCCAAGTTTACTGATTTAGCACTCATAAATATTCCTCAATTGCGGTGTTTGTTTTTAGTGCTATTAATTCTATATAACGTGTCAAGGAACTATTAACACTAAGAAGTGTTTATTCCCTCTGTCAGACTCGTAATTCTGTTAATAATTCTACGTATATTCTTTCAAGGATTGATTTGGCACAGGATAGGCCCTTAAACTGACAGGTGTCTTAGTGTATCCCTTGTTTTCATGACACGTGTTACAATTAGTTATGTGCTTTTTATATCTGTAAGCATTGTAGGCCAGTAAAATAGTGATTTGGCTTTCTGTGACATAATAGGGAACCCTGGATGACGGAATGCAACCAGTTTAGGACGATTGGTATGAAAGAGATTTATTTACTGACTACCTGGTCGTTTAGTCACCTGCTGTTTTCTTCGGGTTTTCCTCGTCACGGACCTACATATAATATTACATTTGATTACATTATTCTGATACACATACTTTAAATATACTTTTGCTTTAGGGTTTCTGCTCGAAGTGTTTATTGTTTTTGCTTAGCCGCTGACCCTGTTTCCGTTCGAAGTGTTTATTGTTTAGCTTATCGCTGTTGACACTTGCTTTGTTCAGTTTGTAACAGTTCTGCGCTCCGACCCAGATATTCAATGCTCGCGATCTCTTGGGTTAAGGAATTTTCTTGTTTAGATACGGTTTTAACAATAGGCACGGATGTTTCTATATCTTTTAGTCTAATTAATGGTTCTTTGCAGTATGGTGCGGGATTGCGGGATAATGCGTCAGCTATGATAATTGCTTTCCCAGGTAGATATCTTATCTTGGCTCCAAAGACCTGAATGATCATTTGTCACCGAGTTCCTTTTGGACTGTGATTAAAGCCTTTGAAAAACTCGGTAAAGGACTCATGTTCAGTAAGGACTTTATCAAGATAGCCATAGATTATGAACTTAAAATGTACTAATGAGTTAAAGATACCTAGCCCTTCCTTGCCTATTACTGCATATTTACTTTCAGAGGGCTTTAGTTTACGTGAATAAAAAGCTAAAGGAAAAAGAACTGTTTATCATATTACTGAAGTAGTACCCCCTCTTACCCCTGGTCTGAGGCGTCTGTTGCAATAAAAAAAAATTCCTTATTTAAATCAGGGATTTTTAAGTAGGTGAGCTGCATTATTCCGCTTTTAAGATATCGAATGCCTGTTGATGCTTTTTAGACCATAATAAATCTACGCTCTTCTTCGTAAGATCTGTTAAAGGAGCTGTCATGATTGAAGAGTTACATATTTACATACGATTGTAATACCCACTACAGCGCAAAAGTGCTGTATCCTCTTTTTTATGTTAATAGGTACCGGAAGTTATGAATAGCCGACACCTTACCATGGACTACTTTAAGACCTTGACTAGACACATAAAACCTAGATAAACATGTTCGGTTTTTAAAAACTCACATTTAGATATTTTACTCTGAGATTATTTGTCTTTGTCTCTGTAGCACTAGCTCTAGTTTATGTGAATGTACTTCTATGGTATTAGAGAAGATTACAAGACCAACCATTAGGCATGTTGGGTATCCCCTAAAAGTCTCCAAACACTATATTGTAATTGGGGCGCAACGTAAGCCGGAGGCATACGTAAAAATTGATAACGTCCCCTGAGTGTGCTGAAAACGGTATATGAGGTACAATCACTTAGGTAATGGTATCAGGTAAAAGCCTCTAAGTAAGTCCAAGCTGGTGAAAAATTTATTCTAACCTAACAGAGATAAGATGTCGTCGGTACATGGCACTGGAAACTATCGGGAGTCGTTTCCTTGTTTAAGCGACAGAATCTACGCAGATACGCCAAGTCCGATCTTTCATGGCATGACGTTTGAGGGAAAAATTATATGGGCTTATTTGATTTCCTAATGACTCCTATTACTAACATTTTTCAACTTCGTCATTTATCTCTATTTTGAAATTTCATTCAGAGTCTATACGAAGGTACGTATATAGCTTTATGTTTGTCCTTAGACCGTATTTTGTGTTAAATTACATCCGTTTTCCCCAGAGATCACTCGCTAGTGGAGAAACTTCCTGGTATTCAGATAAAAGATAGAAAATTTTTTTGCTGGATCACCTCTGCTTGAATGATTTTACGGATATTACTTTAGATAGATTATCAGAGAGATTCATCTACGACTGGTTGGGCGGGATTAAAAATTAGCAACAATAAAAAATGCGATATTTATAACTTCCGTATCCACGGTATGTATACGTTGTGAATCACTAGATTTAACTTGTTGCTGCTAGTCAACCGTGTCTAGGGCTTTGTTCGCGGAAATCGTTATATTTCAGTGTCGGGAAGGATTAAAATTTCATTTCCCAGCAAAGTCTTTTTACACGCACTAAGACATTCGAGGGTGCATGCTTCTCGATATTTTGCGTGCAAACTACGACTGCGGTTGTGGGAAGAAATTCTGTTGGGTCATTTGAACAATGTTACGATTATTTAGAGACAAAATGTATAGTTCCTTTATATAAGTTATTATTTGATTAATTGTCTCTTTTTTTTTTGTTCAAACTGATTTTAATATGTTTGAAGGTTTATAGAATTTTCTTTTGATAAACACGCCTTATTTTGCAGGAGGTACTATAATATTTTGTATACCCCTAGATGGATCTTACAATTACACTAGATACAGATCAATGTTTTTTATAACTATAGAGGTATCTGTAAGCGCTCGCTTATCCGGACTTCTCAATAGGGAAGTTCGAACAACAGACGGTGAGTCCGTAAATACAGGATATTACGTGTACTAAAGGAATAAAACAAGATATTCTAATTTTTACGGCGCGTACAGTCGGGCTTAATCCACCACTACTTATAATAACTTATTGTATTAAAATTACTAGAACCTGCTCTGATTACTTGATACGGTCGTGATATTCATAGGAAATTCTTTTTAATTCAAAAAAGGTATTGGCATGTATGATCCAACATCGCCTTTCCCCACTCTGCTAGAGTCGCTTATTGTTGGAATTTGCTTTGCTTTGAAAACTCGGCAGATTTAACTAACCTTGACCGCTTGACTAGGTGACACAGTAACCGAGTTTGCTTGTTTGATTCTGAAAGGGCTACTGTTTCTATTTCTTTTTTGTAATAATTAGGATCCTTCTCTTTTATTACCATCGGCAACGTATTGTGTGTTTTTAGCATTATGTTGCTGGTTACGTATAAAGCAATGAATGACGAACAATTAGGAACTGAGCGATTACTATTAAGACAAGTTATCTCTACTGCATTCAATATTAACTGTTTGTACTTCATTCTTTGCTAAAATTTGAAATAGTGAGGGATCCTGGTCAGCGCATTTAGCCTGATGAAAGTTTTTTTACAGACATGTTATTCCTTGCAATCCAGCCATATTTTTAAAGTTAAGTTGAGTCATTGAGGTTCGATATTTTATATAACTCAAAAAACTCAAGGCTAAAACTGCGATCGGGACTTTGCAAAGGAGCATTTATTGTCATGACCCGAAGTAGTGTTACCTCTAATTTATCTAGATTTGTACGGGTGTTCCACTTGTTTTTTGTGTGTTTTCTAAATCACTAACGGTGCCTAAACGGACCCATATCCATGACAATCTGTATAAATACAGACGTCCACTGCGTAAACGCATATTCACTGTTAATATGATTTGTTACGTAAGGGATTAATAATCACCCAAAATGATAAAATTAACATATTATGATTATGATATTTCAGTAGAAAACTTTTGGAAACAGACACTCAAAGATAAAAACTCGCAGTAGCGAAATCTCAATGATGTAGATAATTTCTGTAAAAAAGTAAGATTAAGAATGTCTCGTAACTTCAGCCACAGGAATAACGAAATTCGACCTGCAAAGGAAACACTCAAAGTTACTCCAAATGAATAAAAAATTGTACTTAGCTTGCTTTTGTGGAAGTCACGGTGTTCCGATAACAACACACGGCCTTGGTCCGGTCCTTCTCTATTTAGCGGATGACCTGGTTTTTTTTTTTTTTTTTTTTTTTTGTTTTTTTTTTTTTTTTTTTTTTTTTTTTTGGCTTGAGTTTCCCCCGTGCGCGATGTTTGGATGATTCGAGCCTTTGTAGATCCGATGCTGCAGACGCGTTCGGTTTGTTTCTTGAAGTGGCGGATACGCTCACTAACGATGTTTTCTTGAATGATTCTAATGAGAGACGAAGCTTGCGTTGCCGTAGGAAAAGGACACGTCAGTTTTGTTTCTTGAAGTTATTCACTAAACGATGATACTAAGTTGCTTGAAGAATCTGCTGCTTCCATCGTCGTTGACTTCATGATTTATTATTCTGGTTTTACTTCGGAGAAGTTGTAGAGTTCTTCTGTGACGCTGCCACCACTTTTAGGCGCGTACAGTCGCTGCCACCACTTTTAGGGCTGTTGCCTTGTATAGTAAGGCGCCCTATGAGGTAATGTTAGACTTGCGATAATCTTACGCTAAGTCGGTTGGTATTGCACTTTCATATTCAATGGAGTGTCTTGGGGTTTGTAGATCACTTACGAAGTCGGTATTATCTGCCTCTACTACCATCTCCATTACCAGTCATAAAGGAACAGACAGTAGCTCGAACATATGAACATACAATCAGATGACATAGTTACATACGAACATACAATCAAAATGAGACACACTACAGATCACGTAGGCCGTTTGAATTATAGGTCACGGTGTTTGTCTCAAGCAGGGAGCTTGGACTAAAGTTTATAACAATTGAATGACCACAGATGACGGCATGTTATCTTAGCCTACTTTTATTGTATACGTCATCTTTGGCGTCTCTAGTCTGATCACATTCCTGCAAGCAATCTGGTTGACCTCTTTAGTTTTAGTCTTTTATATATATGGACTAACATTCCATATTTTTATTATGTAAACACTTACATACTTAGTAGTCCTCTCCCTCCTTCCTTTCGTGTTATGTATAGTCTGTCCGTATTTGCTCTTGGGTGTAGTGCTTTGTGTATTGGCATATGTTTCCTAGTTTTCTGGTCTATGCTGCGGAGTTCTGCCTTCGTCCATTCCACTATTCCTGCGCTGTATCTGATTACTGGCACTGCCCAAGTGTTTGTGGCTTTTATCATATTTCCGGCGTTGAGTTTTGATTTGAGTATCGCCTTGAGTCTCTGCATATATTCTTTCCTGATCGTGTCCTTCATCTCTTGGTGTTTTATATCCCCTCCTTCCATTATTCCCAGGTATTTGTATCCCGTCTCATCTATGTTTGATGTTGCTCCCATTTGGTAGCTTTATCCCTTCATTCCTTGTTACTTTGCCCTTTTCTATGTTGACTAAGGCACATTTTTCTATTCCAAACACCATCCTGATGTCCCCAGATACAATCCTTACAGTCTGGATTAGGGTATCTATCCACCAGTATAAAAA
>NC_087207.1:5970054-5972554 GCF_015104395.2 Macrobrachium nipponense
TTGAATAGTCCTATTTGATTGCTTTTACACCTCAATACTAAAAAAATGTAAATATGTATATTCAAAAGTAGAATGCGCCCACCGTTATCAACGTGTGTGGGGAGCGTGTGTGACGTATCATTAGTGTCGGTGCAGCAACAACCACCCGGTGTAACATAAGTATTTCTACAGTGAGGAGCGACAATGAAATTATCTTGAAAACATTCACTTTATATGTGTTAGAGGTATATTTGAATTTTCATACATAATTATATGTTATATTTCTTAAATATTTCAAAAATGATGGCATGCTAGCAAATATTCGCCTATGCAATTATTCTATTGTCAAAGCCAAGATATTGTCCCTAGGCCTAAGTGTTAGATTACTTTACACTTTACAGTCACATCTCTCTATTAACAATTTCTGGCCAGAAAGCAAATGAGGTTATCTAAACATTTTTGCACTTCAGGTTACCTTATGAAAGAATAAATTATACACCAAAAGCGAGCAGAATGACTTTTAAGAAAACAATATTTTAAATCAATTGAAAAACAAGTGTTCCATGCGGCTTCATATTAACACTTATGATATTTCGATTAATAGCCATCTTCTCCATATAATCAAAATCATCATCATCTTTTATTCCTCAACGAACAGGCAATCTTTACAAATAAAAACCTTAATAACAGATTACATTTCAGAAGGCTTAGAATATTTCTGTAGGCCTATAAATCATTTTGCAACATACAGGCAGATTAAACAAAGCCTAAAACTTCAACATTCAAAGAAAACTGGTTGTAATTCATATTCCTATTGTATTCGTCAAAGAACAGGTAATCTCTACAAATAAATTCGTTAGTAACAGATTACATCTCAGAAGGCTTAGATTATTTCTTTAGACCTATAAAACATTTTGCAACATACAGGCAGCTTAAACACAACCGAAAACTTCAACATTCAAAGGAAACTGGTTTTGATTCAAATTCCTACTTTGAAAATGTTTTTATGACTGTTGAGTTTATTAGGTCTACTGCCATAATGCTGCAGACGTACTAGTTATGTTGACCAGTCCGAGGAGCATGTTAAGTGCGCTTTCATTGATGGCACCACTAACCTTATCACACCGCACTTGGAACTGAGCAACGTAGAAAAAAAAATCATTTCAAATCACACAGATTACAAATCATACCATTGCATAAAAGGGATCATATTTATATAACCATAAGGAAAATAGGGTTAGCTGTGAATTCGCAAACTTGTGGACATGTATGACATTGGAAATAGAAAAATAAAGTTTAACACTACTTGGCAACGTCACGTTGAGTCTGAGAATCTGAACGATAAAAAAAGAATCGTGTCGCATGGGATTTGAGCACCACTGTACATTCACCCACAAGCACACATCGATGAGTACGAGAGTTACAAGGAGTTACAAGGATTTGGATGACTCAAAGACTTGTTAGTCCAACCGAGGAGAAATCGTGTGCTCACTTATTTCTAGGAGCAGGTTTTTCTGTTCATTCACAGTGTCCTAATGAGAGAGAGAGAGAGAGAGAGAAAGAGAGAGAGAAAAAAAAAAATATTGAGGGAGGGAAAGAGAGAGAGATTGAGGGAGCGAACTAGGGTGAGAGAGAGAGAGAGAGAGAGAGAGAGAGAGAGAGAGAGAGAGCATTGGGTCATGACACTCGCCCTTCCAACGTGAGGTCGTGCAGTGAAAACCACCCAACCTGGCAGTAATTTTGTTAAAGTATTCAGCTCGTTAAGCGGTTGGGGCCGTCGTTAAATCATGAGAAAGTTTTGGCGATAAGTAAGATATGCACTAAATTTTCCAGTTTTCCCCCATATCTCTCCATTTCTCTCTCTCTAATCTTTATCTAGAAACTTTTTGTTTAATTTTTTTTTTTTTCGGTTAATTCTATTCTGAGAAAATAACATTTATAATGAAAGCGTTTATTAGGATAACGTTTAAAACGTTTTCTAGACTGACAGCTGAAATACTATCTGAGTCTTAGTCTATAGTAATTTTCACTAATGACAGTTCTCGATAATTTCGTTGAATCTCAATAAATCCACATCGATTCTTTTTCTAATCAAGGCCAATTGAAAATAAGAATGAATTTTTCCCCGATCTGATATCGACATTTTCTCGATTTACGAAGATGAGGAACTCCTTTTTTTATTATTATTATTAATTTTTTATTAAATATTGTTTTTCGATTATTAGCGATGTCGCTACTTTTCTAAATCAGTTTCAGTTTTTCCAGAACTCTTTGGGCCGTTTGTACAGTGTTTTTTATGAATAACTGTTGTATTTTGTAGATGACATATTATAGACTCTACCTAAATGTTATCATATGAATAATTATTTTAAGTTAATTCTATATCTGTGAGGCAGACCTGTCTTCATCTGCATATTAGATGGCTTTCAGGTAAGAATCCAAGAACAGATTCTCTGTCTGTCTGTCTCTCTCTCTCTCTCTGTTCTCTCTCTCTCTGCGAGAGCGACCTAAGACGCAATCA
>NC_087207.1:5975054-5977946 GCF_015104395.2 Macrobrachium nipponense
ATAAATCATCGCTCAGATCACCAGGCCATGTAGTTCCTCGTTGGACGAGTCGGTAACCTGCACGACTACCGATCTCAGGGTCAGGGTTCGATTCCCCGCTCTGCCAGCAAGGAATCAGAGGAATTTATTTCTGGTGATAAAAATTCATTCCTCGGTGTGGTTCGGATCCCACAATACGTGGTAGGTCCCGCGTTGCTAGGTAAGCAGTTGGTTCCTAGCCACGTGAAAATATCTAATCCTTCGGGCCTACAGCCCTACGAGAGCTGTTAATCAGCTCAGTGGTCTGGTAAATCTTAAGATATACTTAACTAGGTCATGCGCGTTCAAGATCCAGGAAAGTAAAGGGGCAAGTTTAATGTAGCCATATGGAAAGAAATACGTCCCTTTCTTCCTTGTTAGGGTTCTCTGGGTGATCCAACACACCTCTGAAGCGCCTTTTTGCTTGTTATGATGAACGAACATCGGGAAAAATAATAGGACGCAAATATTTTCGGATCGCCGTCACAGTAGAGGAAGAAGGTTTAAACTCACGCAGCTCTCTCTCTCTCTCTCTCTCTCTCTCTCTCTCTCTCTCTCTCTCTCTCTCTCTGCTCAAAAGTCGCAGACGGTCAAGGACTGATTATTCTCGCCTACAGTGCGTAAGGGCCTATGTAAGGATAATAATAATAATAATAATAATAATATAAATAATAATAATAATAATAATAATAATATAACTGGGAGCTCTCGTGTTTTGCGATCTCCTTTCCCTTTGCTTCACCAGGAATTATAATTACTCTTCCACAAGTCCCACCTATTTTAATTTTATTTTCTAGGGTTGAGTTGATGATATTTCATCAAGAAACCAACAGGATAGATTAAGTCGTGCGTTCCTGAAATTTAGTTAAAATCTCCTAATGTGACTTGTAATTAGTCTATTGAACGATGTTATATATGAAATGATTCCTTAATCTTTTTAAAAATTAAAAAAAAAAAAAAAAAAAATTAAAAAAAAAAAACATTTGGATGGATCAATACAAATAAACTAGAGCATACAAACACGAGAAAAATTTACTTATGATTAGTTCGTGCCTACCGTACTAAATTAATTTCTTTGCCTAGACTAGAGCAACACAGGAATTCGGTGAATTAGAAATCATTTCCTTCAGAAACACGTTGAAATGCAGAAAAGGTAAACAGAAGAACAGCCATGTCAAAACAGGATCCACCCAAAAGAAGATAAGATATCCTGTAGATTGCATTTTCATAACTTGAACTGGTTTGCTTGACCAGTGTAAGGTAAATGTCTTTAAACATAATAGTTCCCTTTACAAACTTACAAAATGTCTGAAATATATAAAATTTAATTCTCGAAAATATGATGAAAAGAGAGAGAAATATGAAATGAACCAAAGACTGAATTTGTCCGTGCTACCACTCTTCACAGACATTTTCGCTTTGGCTTTAATTTTAATCTCCATTTTAATATATATTCGTTTGGGAAGAAGCTTTGGCAATTAAATGAGGATATCAGCCGTTAAAAGGCAGCGCCGGAAAAGCTGCCGCAAAAATTACATTTGCAAGGCAAAATAAGAGAAAGGTAAAGGGAGCGTTCGTCTGAATCGGAAATAATTGGCTCCCGTGATCAGAGTTATAAACATTAGTTTTAGAGTTTGTGGTGTGCAGTCTGAATAAAAACTCGAAGTACTCTCTCTCTCTCTCTCTCTCTCTCTCTCTCTCTCTCAATCTATATATATATATATATATATATATATATATATATATATATATATATATATATATATCTATATATATAGATATATATATATATATTACATAACATAAATGTATATATATATATATATATATATATATATATATATATATACATACATACATATATATATATATATATATATATATATATATATATATATATATATATATATATATATATATATATATATATATAAGAGAGAGAGAGAGAGAGAGAGAGAGAGAGAGAGAGAGAGAGAGTTTTTTATTGAGACTGCACGCCAAAATACAAAAGATTCGGTATATGCGCCTACACACCATAAGCTGGTTTCTGATCAATTCTCATTATATTATCACTACAAAAGCTTGTCGTCTTTCTACCCTCTGCATTGCCTGAAACTTCCTAAATATTCCGGTCTCATCACAAACAAAATAGCGCCTCAGTCGGCGTGGTCGGTTTGGTCTTGGCCTACCACAAAAAAATCGGTGGTCTTGGCTGAGTTCGATTCTCAGGCATTCCATTGAGAGGTTAGAGAAATGTATTTCTGGTGATAGAAGTTCACTCTCAACGTGGTTCGGAAGTCACGTAAAAGCCGTTGGTCCCGTTGCAGAATAACCACTGGTTCCATGCCAACGTCAAAAACACCATACAAAACAAAAAATCATCGCAAAATGATTATGAAAGACACATGAGTCCCAACAGGTGAGTTGAAATTGAACTGAATATAGAATTTAGGCCAAAGGCCAAAAAACACTAGGAACCCATTACGTCATTCAGCGTAAAAGGTGTGGAAGGTGTAACAGGACGAAACCTTAAAGCAGTTGCATTACGTATCAGTTGTTAGGAGAGGGTGGAAAGTAAGATGAAGGAAGAGACTATGAAAGGAGGTAGAGTAAAAGGAAAGGAAAGGGTTGCAGCCAAGGGCGGGCACGCTGCAAAGAACCATAAATAACTCTACAGTGCACCGCACGACGGAAACTGACGATTTTAACCCCCTACGGTATCAGCTCCCTCCCCCCCCCCCCCCCCCCCAATGAGTTTCTGGTGAATCTGAACTGAATCCAGCTTTCGAAAAATGTTTGCATTAGATCCTAAAAATTAAAAATACATTGTTTGTTATTCATGAAGGATATTAAGCTTGTAAACAATGATAATTC
>NC_087207.1:5978446-5980946 GCF_015104395.2 Macrobrachium nipponense
AGAGACAGAGAGACAGAGAGACAGAGAGAGAGAGACAGAGAGAGAGAGAGAGCATATAGGCTTAGAGGTACCGTTACAGTTTGAAGGTAAACAGCGGAATTTTTCTTAATATAATGCCGTAGGAGAAAAAAAAATATTCTGCGTTTACGTTTATCATTAAGTTACAAACTAGGAATATAAAGCATCTGGAAACCAATGCAAATTGGGGGGGGGGGGGGGGGGCGGGACTAATATCCAACTTTACATGGAGCAGACCATGGGTCTATGGAAATGCATGAATGGGATAATACAGAAATGACACCAACCAGTTTGTCTAATTAAGATGTTTCCTTCAGAAAAAGCTTCAGTAACGAAACTGGCCAAGACATTCATATCCTCTGTTCCATGTATCGAAAATGTTAATTCAATCCTGAGCCACAATGATATGAAAACCAAGTACCAGCAAGATATACCGGCAAAAGTTAACGAACAAGCTGTGAATAAGACGGGACGAGCCAACGATTCTTGGTGAAATTTGGAATCAGGGCTTCAGCTGCAACTGAACTATTTCCCATTCGTTGTTTTTTATAGGCAGCATATATTACGCAATTGTCTTTTAAAATGTATGAAACAACTGTGTATAGGCCTTTAGGAACCACAACCATTGAATCATTGCTTAAGTTTGTCACGTTTTCTTGGAAATGTACGTCTTGGTCATACTGCCAATTTCTAGGACACCTGCATCACTTACATCTTTTCCTTCATAATTTTTTTTATCTATTAAGAGATAAAACTCTTTATGCCGTAACCGAAAATGCAAAAACAAGACGACTAAAACGATCGCCTTTATAATATTCCTTTATAGTACTACCAATGCTGTAACTTGCCAGTTGACACTACCTCTCTCTCTACCTCTCTTTCATACTGGTCCTTCCTCATATTCCCTGTTTCACGAACGTAAGTAGAACTCGCGCCATAAGAAGAAAGAGGTTCGATTTGTTGCATTGGGGGGAAGGTTAATGCAAATTAGCTCTTAAAATTACGGCAGGAGAACGTTCAAGAACTCGCTGTTAACAGAGCCTGGCTGTCTTTTACCAAACTGTGTTTAACGATATACAAAACGTTGCCAAAAGATCTGGTTAAAACGAAAACTGATATATTACCAATGTAATATATCAGTTCTTAAGATTTTCAGTTAGGCTTAGCGTTTCCTTAGTACTGATTTGACAATATTATTGTTATACCTGGTTTGAAGTAAAGTCGGCATGCCGTAGAAAGGATACATCTTTACATGTTCCTGCTAAATTAGGTTTTTGGATGTCCTAAATGGATTAGCAACTACATTTACAATGATGATAAGCTTTTTCTGTGCTTAATACCCGAGAATGGGGATTGCATACTTGCACGTAGGTCTATACAGACTTTACTTCACGCCACCCTTGCAAACTCTAACAACGATCAGGTTCAGCAAAATAATAACTAGTGCTTCAAAGTTAGCGTCCGACGATGTCTATACGGTTTTCTGGGTTTGTTGTGAGAATATAACGGGTACGATAGGTTAGTGTAATCATGGTAAGCATTCAAAATACATGGTCACGATTTTAGCTTCCTCAGATACTAAAAGCAGCATCTTATCACTAACGGTTTTCTAATTACGAACCTGCCTTTTCTCTCATTTACCAATGCATTCAAAACAAACCCAGAAAGCTTTACATCGTCGGACCCTAACTTTGAAGCTCTAGTTATTATTTTGCTGACGCTGATCGTTGTCATGAGTGGGCAAGGCTAGCGTGAAGTAAAATCCGTATAGGACTACATGAGAGTATGCAATTCCCATTGTTTGGTATCAAGCAAATAAGAATACTAAGCCTAACTGAAAATCTTACACTTTTCGTTGAGCACTGATGTGTAAAGGGGTGGGGAATGTTATTTCATGTTACAATATTAAAAATGACGAACGTTCTTCGCTATTCAATGCTAAACAAAGGTCAAAGCTAGTTTCATTACTTCAAAACTGGAGGTTCACCGTCATTCTCACTCACCGAGAGTAGATCGAACGGTGTTGCCAGACCACCTGACTGGCAATAAACGACAGTAATTCAGTTATCAGGTTTTAAAAAGTACTTTGTATCCCGCCGCACACATGCTTACGTAACATTTGGTAAAATTAGTAAATTAATATATTTCCTAAACATGAACTTACCTTTAATTTCAGGTGACATCCTTTAATTAAGCTTCCATAGAGAATGGAAAGTGCAAGGTTTTTGGGTGTGGGTGTTTCAACACTTTCAAGCCAGTATCCAATATGGCTGCTTTTAACCTCGACGTAGAGTCGGCGTCTTTCCCCCCTTACTGTTTCTTGTTGAGGTACCACAACAAGACCGTTGTTGCTTACGTCACGTTGAAAACTACTAGCTTGCGGAAGGTTATAACGGTAAGTAAGGTGCTCGTTCATAAGTATCTAGGCTGACCAGACGTACAGTTCCCGTTTTCAGTGTCCTGTCCCCGGCTACTGCTGTGA